>NW_004444040.1:7594698-7621169 GCF_000243295.1 Trichechus manatus latirostris
GAATATCTTCTTTGGCGAAGTGCCTGTTCATATCCTTTGCCCATTTTTTTAATTGGGTTGTCTTTTTGTTGTTGAAGTTTTGCAGTATCTTGTAGATTTTAGAGATTAGACGCTGATCGGATTTATCGTAGCCAAAAATTTTTTCCCAGTCTGTAGGTTGTCTTTTTACTCTTTTGGTGAGTCCTTTGATGAGCATAAGTGTTTGATTTTTAGGAGCTCCCATTTATCTAGTCTCTCTTCTAGTGCTTGTGCATTGTTACTTATGGTATGTATTGTGTTTATGCCGTGTATTAGGGCTCCTAGAATTGTCCCTATTTTTCTTCCATGATCTTTATCTTTTTCTATTTAATCTTTAAATCTTTGATCCATTTTGAGTTAGTTTTTTTGCATGGTGTGAGGTATGGGTCTTGTTTCAGTTTTTCACAGATGAATATCCAGTTATGCCACTACTATTTGTTAAAGAGACTGTCTTTTCCCCAATTAATGGATTTTGGGCCTTTGTCAAATATCAGCTGCTTATAGGTGGATGAATTTATGTCTGGATTCTCAATTCTGTTACATTGGTCTATGTATCTGTTGTTGTACAAGTACCAGGCTATTTTGACTACCATGGCAGTATAATAGGTTCTAAAATCAGGTAATGTGAGGCCTCCCACTTTGTTCTTCTTCTTGAGTGATGCTTTACTTATCCAGGGCCTCTTCCCTTTCCATATGAAGTTGGTGATTTGTTTCTCCATCTCATTAAAAAATGTCATTGGAATTTGGATTGGGATTGCATTGTATCTATAGATCACTTTGGGTAGAACTGACATTTTCACAAAGTTGAGTCTTTCTATCCATGAGCAACATATGTTTTTCCACTTGTGCAGGTCTCTTTTGGTCTTGCAGTAGGGTCTTGTAGTTTTCATTGTATAGATCTTTTACATCTCTGGTTAGATTTATTCCTAAGTATTTTATCTTCTTGGGGACTATTGTAAATGGTATTGATTTGGTGATTTCCTCTTCAAGGTTCTCTTTGTTGGTGTAAAGGAATCCAACTGATTTTTGTATGTTTATCTTGTATCCTGAAACTTTGCTGAAATCCTCTATTAGTTCCAGTAGTTTTCTTGTGAATTCTTCGGGGTTTTCGATGTATAAGATCCTATCATCTGCAAATAGAGATACTTTGACTTCTTCCCTACCGATTTGGATGCCTTTATTTCTTTTTCTAGCCTAACTGCTCTGGCAAGGACCTCCAGCACAGTGTTGAATAAGAGAGGTCTTAGAAGAAGTTTTAACTGGAATGCTGCTCAAAAGCTAGGACAGAAGGACTTCGTCTTATTTACTTTGGACATGTCATCAGGAAAGCCAATCGCTAGAGAAGGACATCATGTTTGGTAAAATAGAGAGTCAGTGAAAACGAGGAAAGCCTTCAGTGAGACACATTGACACAATGGGCTCAGACATATGACTGATCATGGAAATGACGCAGGACCAGGCAACGTTCCATTCTGTTGAGTCAGTGCTGACTCAGTGGCAACTCACAACAACAACAATAAATGTTGAGCAAAAGAAGCCAGGAAAAAAAAAGTACATGATGGATGATTACCCTTAAATAAAATTCAAACCGCATGAATTAATTTATGGTGTAAATTCAGAATAGTGCTTACCCTTGCAGGTTCGGTAGTGACTGGAAGAAGGTACAAGGGGGCTCCTGGAGAGCTAATAGTGTTCTACTTTTTCGTCTGGGCTCTGGTTCCCCAGATGTGTTCGCATTGTGAAACTTTCATCACGTCACACACTTAAACTTAGCGTACTTTTCTACGTGTATGCTTCTCTAATAAAATGTTTATTTAAAGACCCCCATACAGACCCCTCAAAGTTTAGAGATCCCAGGTTTAAAACAAACTACCTTACTCCTCTCATGCTTTCGAAAGAATTCAATCTTGAACTTTTGTCATATGATGCTAACTAAATTCAATCAGACTAAAACAATTTTACGAAAGTGGAGAGATTTATTGGTAATTAGACTCCTCTTCTCTTTTCCTACATCTTTAAGTTTTTGTATATAAGTAAGCATACCAATTTTAAAGTGATGGCTAAGGTTTGGGGCTGATCTGTGTTCCGTGGATAATGATACGGAAGTAAATCCAGACCTTGACTTACTCTGTTAAGCAGTCCTGGCTATTATGTGTCCAAAAGAGTCAATCTTGCACTTAAAAAATTATCTCCCATTCCCCAATGGGAATGCAAGGTGACCAAGGCTTGGGCCTCAACTCATTGTTTCCATTATGTCTCTCATTTATTTCTGTCCTAGTGACACTTCTAAGTCATAATTGATGTGTGTAAATCTAATATGTTAAAACTGAAATGTTTCACTACCACCACCACCACCAGCATCTCCATCACTATGTTGTATGGATGAAGTAGTTTTTACTTGCTGTTGTGAATTTAAAACCGAACAAACCAAACCCACCGCCGTCGAATCGATTCTGACTCATAGCAACCCTATAGGACAGAGTAGAACTGCCTCATAGGCCTTCCAAGGCTGGATATCTTTTCAGAATCAGACTGCCACATCTTTCTCCCATGAAGTGGCTGGTGGGTTTGAACTGACCGTTCAGTTAGTAGCCGAGCGCTTTAACCGCTGCACCATGAGTGCACCTCATTGTGAATTTAGATTCTGGTTATTATTGCTGCATGACAAATTACCCCAAAACTTAAAAACTTCATTCGTTTTATTTTGCTCTTGAATTTGTGGGTCAGGAATTCAGACATGGTCCAGCTGGGAAGTTATGTCTTGGAGTCTCCTATGCAGTTGCAGTCAGCTGTTGGCTGGGGCCAGAGTCATCTGAAGGCTAGACTGAGCTGGACATCTAAGATAGTTCACTCACATCCCTGGCAGGCAGTGCAGGCTGTCAGCGGGGCTCTACTGGGGCTGACAACTGGAGAGCTTACAGTTGCCTCTCCAGCATGGAGGACCTCATGGTGGTCAATTTTCCCACATGGTGTCTGGCTTCTGACGTCCCGCCATAGTGAGTATTCCCTGAACCCAGGGGAAACTGTGTGGCTTTTTCTGACTTCCTCAGACATCAGGCAGCATTGTTTCTATTACATATTATTGGTTAAAAGCAAGTGACAAACCTACCCAAATTCAAGGAGAGATGATTAGTCCTCCATTTCTCAGTGGGAGAAATATCAAAGAATTTTCAGCCATATTTTTTAATCTGCCACACTGGGTGACCAGTGCAATAACCAAATTAAAGTTAATTGGTTGCCTTCCTTATATCAATGTTCCTTGGGGTCTCACCCAGTCACTACTTGACTAAGCAAGTAGTTGTGAAAATGCAAATCAGATTACCCCACTAGATTTTTGTCAAAGAAGTGACAAGGTGCTCCCGTTTAATGAGAACAGGTTTCTGCAGCCATTCTTCCTACAGTTCTATAAACCAAGCCAAATCCGTTGCCATCGAGTCGATTCCTATAGCGACCCTATAGGACAGAGTAGAACTGCACCATAGGGGTTCCAAGGAGCAGCTGGTGGATTCGAACTGCTGACTTTTTGGTTAGCAGCTGAGCTCTTAACCACTGTACCACCAGGGCTCCTACAATTCTGTAGGAAAGACATTATCATCCTCCTGTTGTTTTTGAAGAAACAGAAACCCAGAAGGGTCACAATCACCTAGCTGTTAAGACGCAGGGCCAGTCAGACACAAAAAGACAAATAGTGTGACATCCCCCTTATTTAAAGTATCCAGAATAGGCAAATGCATAAGGATCAAAGTTTATTGGTGGTTATCAGGGCCAGGTGGGAGGGAGAAAGAGGAAGTTATTGGTCAAAGCGCATTGAGTTCCTGTTAAAGGTGATGAAAAGTTTTGGAAACAGACAGTGGTGATGGTTACATAACATGGTAGATATAACTAATGTCACTGAATTGTACACATGAAAATGGTCTAAGAGGCAAAAGTTTTATTATATATATATTTTTTTACCACAAAAAATAATAGAAAAATAAAAAAAAAAAGGAAAATATACAGGGAGAAAATTTAAAGTTATGTTTTCTGACTCTAAATCCAATATTTACAAATGTATCTCTCATGGTTTAGAGTTTAAATGAGTTTCAGTCATTTCAGTGACATATTCTGCACCAAGTACCTGGATGCATTGGAGATGAGTGTATCTTGCATCCTTGCACTGCATCCTGGGATAGTCTGACCTGTTTGTTTAAGCTGGACACTGTACTAGGACCAATTTGCTGTTCTTTTGAGCAAAGAAAATGGAATCAACAACCTTCAGATTCTTAGAGCTGCAGCAGAACCATGAACTACAAAGAGGAGGAGATTTTATTCTGAGTGCAGAATATCTTTATCAATTGCTTGGCTGAGGAACTGAGGATTAATAAGGATTAAAATGGCAAGCGAAATGAAGCTAGATGGAGTTGCTGAAGGCTCAAGAAACCAGACTAGAATTCAGTATGATCCTGGGCAAATTAAAAAGACGGGTTGTTAGAAAAGAAATAAAATGCAGTGGGAACAAATATAGGATGGCTCATCTCATAAAAATCCACATAGCCGCACAGGTGGGTAAGACTGGTTGGACACAATAATGGTAGACACTAATACCACAGTCAGTGACCATCATGTGATGGGCGGGAGTCAGCAATATACACTTCAGCTGTGAGAGCTCATGGGAACAATTAGAAGGCATTAGCTCAATACATGGGGGACCTTCTCTGACTCCCTCAAACTAGATCACCTTCCCCTACATAATCACAGTTCCTTTATATTTTCTTTCGTAGCCCTTTTTACTGTTGTAATTTAAAAAATTTTGGCATGATTATTTGATTAGTATTTTCTTCCCACTAGGTGGTAGTGCCATGAAAGCAAGGTCTAGATCTGTTCCCATTATATTTCCAGTGCCTGCTACAATACCTAATACTATGTACTATGTATATATATATATAATAACTGGTGTCTTCTCATTATCATTGACTGAATAAATTAATTTTAGCATGAGAATAATGTAGTTCAAGGGTCAGCAAACTATGGCCTGCTGACCAAATTTGGCCCACCACCTGTTTTGTACAGCCTGTGAGCTAAGAATAGATTTTACGTTTTTAAATGGTTGGAAAAAATCAAAAGAAAAATAATATTTTGTGACAGATGACACACGAAATTCAGGTTTCAGTGTCCATATGTAAAGTTTTATTTGAACACAGCCACACTCATTTGTGTACCGATGGTCTCTGGCTCCTTTCACGCTAAAATAGCAGAGTTAAGTAGCTGCAGCAGAGACCACGTGGCTCACAAAGTGTAAAATATTTACTATCTGGCCCTTTACAGAAAACAGTTTGCTGACTCCTGATGTAGATGGTCTGGCTTCTATCATGAGGTTTTATTCCTAATGCTCTTGACTGAAATCAAACGGTTAAAGTGATTTTTGTGGGCTTGCAGTAAAACATAAAAATAGTCTATTTTCTAATATGATGGAGGCTATAAATAAACTGCTCAGGTCTGCAGAACTGAATGAATAAATTAATACTAGGATGAAAAGTAGAGGTTGGCAAGCCTATGAGCTCTCGAGTCATGTGGAGTTGGGTTCAAACCCTGGTTCTTTTATCCAGACATATAATTTTAGGCAAAATAATCCTCTAAGTTCAACAAGTCCTTCTGTAAAATGGGAACAAAATTATCTTCCCCAAGGGATGATGTGGAGATTAAATTAGATGTAATCGACGCCTTTTTGGGGTGCTTGTCAATCCAAAAATCCCTTCTCTGAGAATTCTCCTCCCAATTCTAGGGCAACCCATACGGCCTTTCCCACCTCCCCCCTTCTGACCCAACTGATTGGACAAAGCATGAGCAAGTTATGCAGCGTCTGTACTGGGCCAATTGGATTCTTTTCCCTGAAATATTGAAAATGGAACATAGAAACTCTAGTTAGTCCAGTTGATGTACTTAAACTGGGGTCACCTGTTTGTGCCAGAAGCAAATGTAGAAGAGGTTGGTTTTCAGAGAGAGCAAAATGAATCCATGGCAAGATATTTATACGGAGAGAATGAAAGTAGTCTCTCGCTGTTGGGATGGGAATGCTCCTAAACCTCTTCTGCATGACGTACCCTGCTCATAACTACAGGCCTAACATCATAACTCCTGCCCATGGAGCCATGCCCACTACCATCTCCAAGCTGCCTATACATCTCTGTCCCTCATGCATCCACATCCCCGTATGGATAAGCTAAGGAACAAGAGACATAAAGGGTCCCTTGAATTCCACTATTTGTACACATTCGCTGCCCATTAAAAAAATTTAAAAAAAAAAACAAAAACCACTTTGCAAACGAGTCAAATTCTGACTCATAGTGACCTTGTGGGACAGAGTAGAATTGCCCCATGGTGTTTCCAAAGCTATAATCTTTTTTTTTCTTTTTTTCCTATAAATTTTTTTGTTTGTTTTATTTTTTTTATTGTACTTTAGATGAAGGTTTACAGAACAAATAGTTTCTCATTAAACAGTTAGTACACATACTGTTTTATGACAATGGTTAACAACCCCACGACATGTCAACACTGTTCCTTCTCAACCTTGGGTTCCTTATTATGAGCTTTCCTGTCCCCTCCTGCCTTCTAGTCCTTGTCCCTGGACTGTTGTGCCCCATTAGTCTCATTTTGTTTTATGGGCTTGTCTAATCTTTGGCTGAAGGGTGAACCTCGGGAGTGACTTCATTACTGAGCTAAAAGGGTGACCGAAGGTCATACTCTTGGGATTTCTCCAGACTCTGTCAGGCCAGTAAGTCTGGTCTACTTTTGTGAGTTAGAATTTTGTTCTACGTTTTTCTCCATCTCTGTCCAGGACCCTCTGTTGTGATCCCAGTCAGAGCAGTCAGTGGTGGTAGCCGGGCACCGTCCAGCTGTACTAGACTCAGTCTGGTGGAGGCCATGGTAGCTGTGGTCCATTAGTCTTTTGGACTAATCTTTTCCTTGTATCTTGTTTTCTTCATTTTCCCTTGTTCCCAAAGGGGTGAGACCAGTGGAGTGTCTTAGATGGCTGCCCACAGGCTTTTAAGACCCCAGAGGCTACTCACCAAGGTAGAATGTAGAACATTTTCTTTATAAACTGTGTTATGCCAATGAGCTTGATGTTCCCCAAGACCATGGTCCCAACAGCCTGCCACCCAGCAGGTCAGTCCCTCAGGGAGTTTGGATGTGTCTGTGGAGCTTCCATGACCTTTCCCAAGGCTGTAATCTTTATGGAAACAGACTGCCACGTCTTTCTCCAGAGGAGCGGCTGGTGGTTCAAACCACCAATCTTTTGGTTAGTAGCCAAGTTCTTAACCACTGCGCCACCAGGGCTCCTACTACATTTACTGCAGACTCCTTTATTCACAATGCTCTAGCAGCTGAGGGATGAGACTGGGAATTGGAACAACTACACAGAGAGGTGGGCAACTCCACTCCCATAAAACCAGAACTTTAAAGCTTGAGCATCATGTCGAGCAAGTCTCAGGGATCACGTTGTGATAAAATGGAGCTTCATATCCAAGTTGACATAGCACGTTCCTGACTGCACACTCCCAGATGTCAGAGCCCCTCATGCAGTTGTGTAGGATTAGGATATATGCAGGATTTAATAGGCTAGAACAGCAGGGAAGGGGCCAGAAATTTCCCCTGCTACAGATTTGTCAGGGAAATGACATGGCAGCTTGGAGAAGCCACCAGTGCTAACAATTTTCCATTTCCTAGTTTTATTCACTTGAGCACAACCTGACCTTTTTGCCCTTGGTTCAGGAAGATATTCATGCACAAATCCCTCTTTTCAAACTAGCTCTAAGGACTTCAGTCTCTTGCCACACATATACCGTGACTGAAACAATACGAAAAGTTCTTGGTGCATAATTCTCGTTCAACAATGTAATGGTTGTTATTGTTTTTTAAAATTGTTGTTAATTGACATTATTGCTATCAAAGCCAACAGCCATCATATGTATAGATGCCTATTGCAGTATGTAGGCATGAAATGACTTGATGTCTGGGCTATGTTTCAGAATGATTCTGCAATAAAAATAAAAAATAAAAAATAAACTAAAAAAGAGGACGAGGAAAAAAGAAATAGATCAAGAAAGTTTGGCAAAATCTTTATAAGTGATGGGTATATGGGAGTTCATTGTACTATTTACTTTCTGTATATTAGGAAAAAAATTATATTTTAGAGCCCAAAGACTTAGGTTTTAAACATATTTAAGTTGCTTAGACAACGGAGGAGAACATAGCTCTGAAACACTTATATAAAGCTTTGGAATGCTTTATTCTTTCAAAATAAAATTAAAAAAAAAAAAAGGTAACTATCTTGGATGATGTGAGTGGCCCCGAGACAAGGAAATGCAACAAATGACATGTTAAGACCTTCCCCTCCCAGTTTTTCAGCTCTCTGAAAAGAGATTTGTTACTAGAGATTGAAACGTTTCTCCTTAAAGAGACAGCAAGATATCTTCATTCCCAAGAATATTTGGAAAACCATCAACAATCCAAAATGTGCCAAATACTGCAATATTTCTTTAAATATCAAGAGGGGAAAAAAATCACATTATAGATTTTTTCTCTTTCCAATAGAGAATGCCAGCGGGTATGAGTTATTTGATGCTGTATGTTTTCATGGGAGAAATGAGAGGTTCTCATCCTCTGTGGCCCACAAGTAAGCCCCTAGAAGCCCTCTTGGGCTGCATGAAGGAGCCCTGGGTGAACATAGTCCAATTGCTCCATAAATGGGGCTTGCCCAATTTGAATAATATGTGCAACATAAAATCCAGATATGCCCTGGCCTAAGCCAGAGAGTGTATCACTTCACAGCTGTAGATTTGAGGACAAGAAAGGGAAATGTGGGAAGGAAGAAACAGAAAACAGAGGTGCCAGCTGAACACAGAATCCTCTCTAAGGTCTAGAGGCTGGAGGAGGAGGAGCCAGTGGCAGCGGAAGTCACTGGCTCTGTCCACCCTGAGAGGGAACGGTGCTCCAAGATCAGCAGGAAGGGCGTGCAGAGGACAGGAGGAGTGACCAGGTGCCTCTAGCTTACTTTATTCTGCCACCTCGCGTCTGTGGCATGATACTCCAAACACCTGCCCATTCAGGTGGGGGAGTTGCCAATGAGAAGAGGAGTTCTATTTGAAGAAATGGTGTTCCTGGAGGCAAATCAACCAAAGGACTAGATAACTAAAACCCATCCTAAAGCAAGGAGCAAAGCAGCCTTCAGCGCACTCAGCACAGAACCTAGCACATGGCAGGCACTCTGTCATGAGTTGAATTGCATCTTGAATTGCATCCCCCAAAAATATGTGTATCAATTTGGCTAGGCCATGATTCCCAGTATTGTGTGATTGTCCACCACTTTGTCATCTGATGTGATTTTCTGTGATTTTCATATGTGTTGTAAATCCTATACTATAATGTTAATGAGATGGATTAGCGGCAGTTATGTTGATGAGATCTACCAGATTAGACTGTGTTTTAAACCAATCTCTTTTGAGATATAAAAGAGCTAAGCCAGCAGAGAGACTTGGGTACCTCACACCACCAAGAAACAAGAGCCAGGAGAATAGCGCATCCTTTGGACCCAGGGTCCCCATGCTCAGAAGCTCCTGGACCAGGGGAAGATTGATGACAAGGACTTTCCTCCAGACCGAGAGAGAGAGAAAGCCTTCGCCTGGCGCCGACGCCCTGAATCTGGACTTGTAGCCTACTAGACTGTGAGAGAATAAATTTCTCTTTGTTAAAGCCATCCATTTGTGTTTCATCTAGCAGCACTAGATGACTAAGACACACTCAATAAATTCATTCATTGGTTGGAAAAAATTCTGAGTGTCTGCTGAGTGCTCTGGGCTAGGAAATTCATTGCTGAATGAAATAGATGTGGTCCCTGCCCTTGTGGAGTGTCGGGATGGTGTAGTCATGCAGGTAAACATACAATCACAAATTGTGATAAGCAGAAAAACACTGACATAGAGGGGCTTTGAAGGTCCCTAGGTGGTGCAAGTGGCTTGTGCTGTACTATTAACTGAAAGGTTGGTGGTTTGAACTCACCCAACAGTACCACAGAAGAAAGTCCTGGCAATCCATTTCCTTTAAGATTATAGCCAAGAAAACTCTATGGAGCAGTCATACTCTGTAACACATGTGGTCACCATGAGTCAGAATTGACTCAACAACAACGAATTTCAGTTGGTTTTTGGTAGAGTGGCTTGGGGTTTCTTTAAGTGTTTTGTGCTCAGAGCCACAGAACGGCAGGATAGCATGGTAATTAGGAGTCCAGGCTCTAGAGAGAAATTCATGGGTTCAAATCCCAGTTCTACCACTCCTTTCCTAGGTGACCCCAGCAGGCTATTTAACCTCTCTGTTTCTCTATAAAATCAGTGATGATAACATGAGGCTCTACCACATAGAATTGTGGGAAGATGATATGAGTTTTTGGACATAAAGTGAATCTGAGATCCAGCCTCAGCCCAGCTCTGTGCTCCAGGAAGCCCGTCTCCAGTGACGGCACCATCTGGCTCCCTTACCCTGTGGAGGGGACCATGGTTTGGCAGTTGCCAAGTTCTCCTATCTGGTGGTCCTCTCCTAGAACCCTCAGTGGCTTTATACCCACTGCCTCTCCTTGCTCCTTCAAACCATAATTCTTTTTCTGCTATTGCTGAGCATGGCAACCCCCCCTGGTTGGTTTCCCAAAGTAGTCCCTTCACTAAACACTCTTCAAACACCCCATGTATTTTCCCACTGCAGTGCTGACCAGCACACCTTAAAACAATGCCTGGCACTTGATAAGCACTCAGTAAACGTAAGATAATATTACCCAGGAGTCCCTGGGTGGTGCAAATGGTTAAGGAGCTTGGCTGCTAACCACAGGATTGGAGGTTCGAGTCCACCCAGGAGAACCTCTACAGAAAGGCCTGGAGATCTACTTTCATAAATTTACAACCATTGAAAATCCTGTGGAGTGCAGTTGTACTCTGAAACACATCACCACGAGTTGGAATTGACTCGACAGAAACGGGTTCAATATTAACTAAGATTCCTTGGGTGATGCAAACAGTTAATGTGCTCAGCTGCTAACCAAAAGGTTGAAAGTTTGAGTCCACCCAGAGGTCCTTCATAAGAAAGACCTGGCAGTCTACTTCCAAAAAATTAGCCATTGAAAACCCTATGTAGCACAGTTTTACTGTGACATGCATGGGGTTGCCGTGACTCAATCGGAGTTGGCGTCGACTTGACAGCAACTAGTTTAATATTATCCAAGTCAGTCTTTGGGATTTATACTGTTTCATAGAAAATGTCTATGATCCTCACATTGAAAAAATATTGAGGAGAAGTAGCCCCACTTTTTGCAGGTTCTCTCGGAAAAATATCAAAAGAAGGTTAAAAACAACAATGACAGCTTAGGATCCACCAAAATGCCAACATAAAGTGGCCATACGTGTGTTAACCAATAATATTTTTGATTATTCTCAGCCTTTGCTTGTGTACAGGGGTCATAATATCATCTTAAGAAATAAAAATGCTGGAGGCTTTTTGATGAGGAGGAGAAGGGAGAGATTTTCCAGCAAGAGAATCCTAGCCAGATTTGAAGCTGTTATTTACCCGCTTAACAGAGAAGCTCTCTGAGCTCCTTGGGATCTAATCCGTTAAGCCTTCTGCTGGCACTGGAAACAACATTAAGCTTCAGGATCAGGCCCTTTGGTTTTTATAATCCATGGGAATTTGAAGATGATAAATTTGTGGAGAGTTAAAGTTCCTAATGTATAATTGAAGCCCAAGGGGGAAATAATTAGGATAGAGTCATGTAACTCCATCAACCCTTCTGGAAGTCTCTGAATTATATAAGTCCCTTGCTGCAGCTTCCCTCCTCTGCATGCCCCATTTTGCTGTGGAACAAGAACAAAGGCAGAGGCAACGAACGGCAGTGAAAAGGAAGATGTGTCCAATATGACTGCTTATTAGCATCTGCTCTGAGAGGTTTGGTCGGGAAAGAAGACACAAATGAGGAGAAGGAATCAGCAGTAGATTGTAACTTAGTCTATCCCAGCCACCACCACTCCCCATCCTTGGCCATCTTTGCCAAGGATAACTGACAGCTACATGCGACAGAGAGCACATCTGATCTAATTAATAAGATTTTGGGGTGCAGATTAGTCCTAATTTATGGTGGCTTGGGCTTGAATGTTGCAAGTGAGGAGATGAACAAGAACTTTCTTTGATTTCTGCTATACATGTCACTGTAAATAGGGCATCTATTAAAAGAATGGACTTCTGTGGGATGTCTGAGCAATGGCTATGAAAGGTTTTAGCAAAACCTTAAAAAATCAGTCCTCATTTCTCTAGTTGTCAGAGGCTCTAACCTAAATTTCCCATCAAACCCACACCAAGAAGAGAGGCTGTGAATGGCTGGGTAGGCACCATTTAGGGGATAGTAGCAGAAGATCACCAGGCCTTTCTTCCTAGGTGCCTCCAGATGGACTCAAACCTCTAAATATTAAGTTAGCAGCTGAACACGTTAATTACTGGCGCAATTTGTAAGCATTATACCAAACCAAACCTGTTGCCATTGAGTTCAACTCATGACGACCCTGTGTGTTTTATATAGAGTAGAACTGAGCTCCATAGGGTTTTCTTGGCTGTAATCTTTGTGGAAGCAGATCACCAGGCCTTTTTTGCACAACATTGCTGGGTAGATTAGAACCTCTAACCTTTCTATTAGCAGTCGAGCGCAAACCATTTGCACCACTCAGTGACCTTCTACAGATGAAATTCAGAGCCTGTCAGCATGAGTTTGAGGCACACGCTTTTCAGAAATTTGCCTCGGACATTCCAGGACAGATTGCATGCAGAGGGTAGACTTATTTTACGGTAAGTCCAATTTCTCTCCTAATTGGAAAGGTAGATCAATGAGAGGGTCCAGACCACCTGGGTTGGGAGCCAAAGGGGAATGAGAGTGCTCTAAAACAACCTTGTTCTTCTGCATATGGTAAGTTCTGAATAATTCAGTAAAGCATTCTTAAAATAAAAGCAGAGCCTAGACTCCAAAATAACGAATGAATCTTAAAAACACCTCACTTGGGCAATGTCTGTACTCTTTGAAAGAAATGCTTCGAGTGCAGCCTTCTTTCCAACCGGTTGGCAGCAGATGTCCTTGTTTGCGGTCTCTTGAGGAAGGCTAATGCTTGTGCCTTCTGCTGATAATGCCACGGAGCAGACAGACTTCATCGACTGGTTTGATTGAACGTCAAGATTGGAAAGTTTCCTGGAAAGTTTCTGTGCAGAGCATGTGGTTACAGCCTCATTTCCAGAAACCAGTGGTCTTAGAAGGAAGAAGTGAAAGAATATTGCTAAGCATTGATTCTTGAAACAATCAGTTTCATGCCACTGGGAGGGAGCAGAATGCATAGGTGTAGGAAACAGTGCTTGGGTATGCTGAAGAGACATTACGGGGCAACATCTGGTCAGTAAGAATTCATCCTTGCATCTGTGCCTTCAAATGTCCTTCACTATATCTCATCCCTTAACTTGAGGTTTTGCTTGACCTGAGCTAGTAATCAGTTTCCTCTGGTAATGCTACATCTTGAGTATCTTCCACCTGGGTCTGCTTCTCCATTGCCTTCTTTCTCACACTTCATACCACTCCAGCTCTGGTATTTCTGAGAAATCCCACGATCCATTCTGACTCTGATTCCTCCCACTGTTCTCTTCATCTGGAGGTCAAGAAAGAGTCTCAAAGTCTCTCTGAACTCTGCTGATGGAGAACAAGTGTACTCTGCCAACAAAGAACCATGTGCAAAGGAAAATACTGTTCAGAAACCTTTTGTTTTCTGACTGTATCAGTTATCTATTGTGTGTAACAAACTATTCCAAAATTTAGTGGCTTAAAATGGAAACCATGTTAGCTTGCAATTTTATGGGTTGGCAACTTGGGCCTGGCTCAGCTGAGTGGTTATTCTGGGCTCTACTGGATTTGGTTCAGACATCTACAGAGTGGTGCTGATCAGGTAGCAAATCACATCACCTGGAAACTGGCTGGTCTACGATGGCCTCACTCAAATATTTATTGGTTGATTCACCGTTGACTGAGGTGATGGAAGTGAATGAATTATTTATTTCTCATCTTCCAACAGGCTAACCTGGGCTTGTTCTTTTGGAAGCTCAATACATTTCAGAGAGAGAGTAGAAGCACACAAGACCTCTTGAAATCTTAGCTCAGAATTGGCACATTTTCACTTCCACTGTGTTCTTTTGGCCAAAGAAAGTCACAAGGCCAGCCCTGTTTCAAAGATTGAGGGAGTAGATGCTACCTTTTGATATGAGTTGCTGCAAAGGAAGGTGGATATAGGAATGAAGATTGAGACCCTTTTTACAATATACCACATTACTCAGAGCTGAAATCCATTAACTCAGAAACAGAACCTACTGGCCAAATACAGTTCCTTTTTCTCACCCTATGAGCTGCGCACTCTGCCATTTGAGCCTCTAGGAGAAGTCAGGGTACCTAACACAATTCCATCTGTATAAAGCAGCAAAAGGGGGATCAGAAATAATTGCCTGATTTTTCAAAAAGTAGTGTTTCTCATTAATGATCTCCCAGGGCAAGGAGAGCTGTAGACCATGCCATGTATTTGTAAACAAAACTCCTGATTCAGCCAACACAAAGCCTTAGTGTGTAAGGACTTTTTTCCCCACACTCACAAAATTATCTTCATCTGTCACTTGCCCTTATCGAATACAGCATTTGGTGTTATAGCCGTGTTGATCAGATTTCTATATTCTCCATCCTGCCCTTCAGGGTCAGCTCTGTAATGCCTGGGTCTTTAACTAAACTGGATATATGGGGGCCTGTCATCATCTAGTCTAGATAGAAGAAGGGGATTGGTCCCTCCAGATAACATGTCCAAAGTATGTGAGACAAAGTCTCGCCATCCCTGCTTCTAAGGAGCGTTCTGGCTGTACTTCGCCCAAGAGTTACTGCACAAAAAAAGAATTGGTTGAGGAGTATTCCAGTGTCTGATTATTCCTTTCTGTCCAGCAGTAGACAGTAAGTGTAATATTTTTAGGGTAGATGTTACACTGCTTACAATAAACAATAAACTGGGAGCCTCAGTCAGATATTATCTGGTCCAGTAACCTGTACAGCCAGGATAAACCCTACAGCAATGAAGGAAGTATGGCACAGAATGGAAATATAGGGAAAACCAGCCACGGGATGAAGGATGCTGTTTGGGAAACTGTGGGTATAGAGTTCTGGTCCTGATAAAGAACGGCCAGGTCTCTCCAAATCAGCATATTGAAGGAGCAGAGTCACTGGAATAGATGAGGATTTTATAAAAGTTGATTGACACTCTCCCTACATCCTTCATTCTAGATGGCTATGGAAAATATCATTTGTCAGTCTTGGGAACAGTTTGAACATGACCAAAACCTCAACAGACTTGAACTGCCTCAACTTCTACACCCCTAGTTGAAAGATAAAGATATCTAGCTGAGCTTCTAGCCTCTTATAATAAGCCATTTTCATTAGAAAGGCGCTCCTGACTCTTAGTGGCCCCTAATGAGCCTCTGCACATAGGGTACCAGCTGTGTTCTCTGCCTATTGTCTTTGCACCAAATTACATTTAAGACCCTGAAGGACTGCTACATTGGACCCTTCCTGCTCCACCTCCCTCTGCCCTACCCGTTGGTTTGTGTGTGCTTTGTTTAAATGGCCTGCATCCATATCTCTAGTCATAGGACAGCCTTTAGGCTACTAGAGCTGCTTTGCCCACTTATCCCAAGAGCTTTCAGTCTCTAGGAGTTTATGTGTCTCCTCTCTTTGCCCCCTGTGGCCATTAGCCTAAGACAGACTTAATGGAATAGGAAAGCCCAGCTCCCTTCCGTCAGGTGGGGACAAATTCTGAGGTGTGTGTGTCTTATTCTCCTTAGCAACCCTACAGGATCAGGCTGAAGCTGGACCTCATCTGAAATCACATCTTCACCTGGCTTCTTCTCCTTCCTTGTCCTGCACCTTCATTCCCTTTCTGCTTTCTCCTGGTGCACTTCCTTTTTAAAAGATCACTGAGCACAAATCCTTTTCTTGGACTCTGTTTCTGAGAAACCTGATGTAAGACAGAGGAAACCAGATGAATCCATTTGGGCTATGGTGGATCCCTTAAAAAACAAACATACAAAAACAACCTCTTACCGTCAAGTCAGTTCCTACTCACGGCAACCCCACGTGTGTCAGAGTAGAACTGTGCTCTATAGGGTTTTCAATGGCTGATTTTTCTGAAGTAGATAACCAGGCTTTTCTTCTGTGGAACTGCTGGGTAGATTCGAACTGCCTACCTGGTGCCACTGGGTGGATTTGAACTGCCAACCTTTTGGTTGGTAGCCGAGAGCAAACCATTTGTGCCACCCAGGGACCTTATGGTGGATCCCTAGTGGAGCTATCGCCATCACAGTCCTTTATAGACAGGGTGGGTTAAGAGGTCAAAGATGCCCCACTTCAATGTCTGTCACTATCAATCAGCTTTCTATCCCATCTACCCAATAAAGTCAGTTTCCTAGATGAGTCTTGAGGTGTGTGACTTCTTAGGGGAAACATGTTGGGCCACAGCCTCACCAACCATAGCTTATTGCAGGATCCTCATCCAGAGTAGCCCATCAGTTAGTGTCTCAGCAGCCTGCGTGGCCCAGCCTAATATTATAGAGTGGGCCAATGAGATGCCCTTCTTGGGAATTTGAATTTATAAACTGACAAAGGCAGTGAGCTGCAAAGTAGGCACTGGATTGAGCCCATGTTTCAACGATGAACAGGCTCAGAGAGATCATGATGAGTGCCCAGTGGAACTCATTTATTTGACCAAGCATCATGTACTGCTTTTGACTCCATTCTTCCTGGGCGTGTGACATATATAAGACATGCAATCAAAATGACCATTCTGTGCTTCTCTCATAAAATAATCTAGACAGCCCTGTGCTCTTTTCTCTGTCTTCCAGGCTACATTATCTTTTCCGTAGGAGAGATTTTAAAGGTTGCTTTTGGGGAATATTCGCACATCCAGAGTGCTCTTTGTTTCAAGACAATGTTAGGGGAGCCGAGCAGCCTTGAAACTGAGGGAGAACAAGATAAAACTTCCAGATACTTAATTGTAAAATAGTATAAGCTTGTCCAGCATTGGAGAGGAGGACAGCAGGCTGCCTGTGGAGGATGTTCTCAGTCATGCCTCCCCCTGCATAGACCTGCCTTGTGATTCTTTGCTCTTGCCTAACAGAGGGACCACTGTGAGGGAGAGTAGGGCAAGGTGGTGGAATGCTGTCACCACTTCTGTTCTACTTCCCTCCCCCTTGGGGCTTGAAATATACTTTACAAGTGGCAGGTAATAAAGCCTAAACATTTACTCATTTGAAACAATGGGTATAAGAATTATTTTCTCTAGTTACATGCATTCAGTGTTGTTTTTCTGAAATTCAGATTTAACTGGCATTATGTATCTTTATTTGTTGAATCTGGTAGCCCTAGTTAGAAGCAAAGTTTGTTTTCTATTATTCTGAACTACCGTATTTTTATGCAAATAATGTGCACATTATACGTTTTTTTGCCAACCGCACACCCTCTGTGTGTTATTTTTGTAAGCACGCTATGCCAGTTTTTTCTACATATTGCTGACTTCTGTTTCTATTTCTAGTTACATGGAAACTTCTCTTAGGTATTATCATATTAAATTAATATAAATAAATGCACAGTTTTGGTTGTTTATTTTCCAATTACTGGGAGGCTACAAACTCAATCCATGATTTTTTTACCATAGCTTATACCTTTATTATACAATTATGTTCAAAAGTAACATTTTGGACTATTTTTATACGCATAAGTGGGAGATTAAAGAAAATGAACAGAATGAAAGAAAATGAACAGAACAATATGATTTATTGGTAATATGGGAGGACAGGTGAATGAGGCCGAAATTCACTTCTAGAAATGTTGCGAGACATGCGTGGTATATGCATGGGCATGCTATGCCAGAACTATTTTACTTAATTTCGTCGTTTCCACGCGTTATATGTATAGGTGCGTTATTTACATGGGTGTGTTATTTGTGAAAAAATATGGTAATGGATTTTAAATTCTGTTCAAGAAACCCTGGGGTTTTGTAGGAGGGTGCTGAGGGGACAAAATAGAAGACTAACAGTCACGTCCGCCTTTCATCTGAAAAAAAAATGCCATCAAGTCAATTCCACCTCACGCTAGCTCAGTGTGTTATAGAGTAGAATTGCTTCATAGGGTTTTCTTGGCTGTAATCTTTAAGGAAGCAGATCACTGGGCTTTTCCTCCTCAGCGCCACTGGGTGGGTCTGAACCACAAACCATTTGCATCTCTACATCAACTCCTTTTTCATTTCTTTTATACACTGAAATTTCCAATACATGTCCATTTGAGAAAAAAAGAAATTCCCTTGATTTAAAAAAATAAATAAATTAGCCAAAAAAAAAACCAAGTTTGCAAGACCACTGTTTTTTTCAATTCAAACTAATATAACTTCTGCGGTTTGGTTTTTCAAAAATTTTAGCTTTGTCTTTTTTACCCTTGATCTTCTGTAACTCTCCCTCCACCCTAATAAACCCACCAAAGACAGGCCTTTTTGCTTGGAAGAGTCTAAAAGAAGGGTTTGCAAACTCCAGCTTACAGACGGCCCAGGTTTTCATAAACAAAGCTGTTGCCGAATGCAGCACCTCCCGCTCATTTATATATTTTCTACAGCTGCCTTCATGCTACAAAGTTGCGACAGAGACTGTTATGGCCCAGAAAGCCAAACATATTTGCTATCAAGCCCTTTACAAAAAAAAAGACTTTACCAACTCCTAATCTAGAAGAATCTGCATTTGATGGCAGATGGTATGACTTAGAAACAAGTTATGAAGATTTTTCTGAGTTTCGAAGAGTCCAGATGACTGGGCAGATTGATTTTCTGTGATAACTGTTAATTACTTTATGTCACTTGGAAAAATTGTCACATAAAATAGCAAAGCTATCAGACGAAGTATTTCTGTTGAAGATTCAGTCACATGGATCGTTGCTCATAATGACCTGTAATTCCAGAGAGATGAAATAGAGATGAAGTTTCACTGGGACAAAGTCTATCAATATTTTCTGCACTGTTTGTGGCTCTTCTCAAAAGTGAATCACAAATCTTCTGCCAAGCAGAAACCTGGTAATTTCATCCCTGACTCCAGATCACTCTTCAAGAGTTAGCTCTCTAACAAATGGCAATGATCAGCAACTTTAGAATTCCAGACACGGCATTCAGGGCCATCGGATGCTTACAATAATCTAACAGGGTTTAGATTGATAATCCCAGGATTAGCTCTAGAAATTTTAATAGAGCTGCCGTGTCTTTGAATTCACATCTTAGTGACATCTTAGTCTCCCTTTCTGGAAAGTTGTCCATAAAAAGCATTATTCACTGCTTGACCCTGGAGAACTCAGGTCATCATTGCTACTTTGTTTAGCATTTTAAGCTGTTATTTTCTGCAGCTTCCCAGATTCTCCCTGAATAATTAGTAGGCACAATTATTCTAGCTTTGAGGATCTCAGGGGGAGTAAAACCATTTAGAAAAATGTTCTTCTCTGAAAGCCGAAGTCTATATACCTAATAAATATAAAAATCAGACTGTCAATCTAGCTGGTATGTTTATCAGTGATATTACTTTTTTCTTGCTTTTTACTAGTTTATACTTTTTAGTTTCTTTAGTCAATATGGATTACTTGTGATTTAAAAAGTTAACATCTAAACAAACTAAGAATATTGTTTATTTAATTTACTTTTTTACTGTGGTGAGTATATATAACAAAAAAATTTCCATTTCAACATTTTTACGTGTACAATTAAGTGACATTAATTACTTTCATGATGTTGTACAACCATCACCACTATCCATTTCCAAAATTTTCCATCACCTTTAACAGAAGTTCAGTGCCCCTGAGACAATGACTCCCTCCCAGCCTCACCCCTCCTCCTGGTAACCACTAAGAGACTTTGATCTCTGTACGTTTGCCTATACTAGATGTTTCATGTAAGTGGGATCCTGTAATATGTGTCCCTTTATGTCTAGCTTATTTCACTCAGCATAATGTTTTCAAGGTTCATTCATTTCTCTTTACAGCAGAGTAATACCCCATTGTATGTATATACCACATTTTGCTTATCCCTTCATCTGTTGATGGATACTTAGGTTGTTTCCACCATTTGGCTATTATGAATAGCGCTGCAATGAATACTGGTGTACGTAAGAATATATTTTAGAAAAAGCGTGTTGTTATTTTTAGGTGCTGTGGAGTTGGCTCCAACTCATGTATAACAGAGCAAAATGTTACCTGATCCTGAGCCATCTTCACAGCCATTGCTATGTTTGAGTCTATAGTTGTAGCCACTGTGTCAGTCCATCTCATTGATGGTCTCCCTCTTTTTTGCTGACTCTCTGCTTTACCAAGCATGATGTCTCCAGCTACTGGCCCCTCCTGATGACATGTCTAAGGTAAGCAAGATGAAGTCTTGCCATCCTCACTCTCGCTTCTAAGGAGCATTCTGGCTGTACTTCCTCCAGGACTGATTTGTTCGCTCTTCCGGCAGTCCATGGTATATTCAATATTCTTCTCAAACATCACCACTCAAATGTGTCAATTCTTCTTCAGCCTTCCTTTTTCATTTTCCAGCTTTTGCATGCGTATGAAGCGATTGAAAATACCACGGCTTGGGTCAGGTGTACCTTTGCCATCCAAGTAACATCTTTGCTTTTTAACATTTTAAAGAGGTCTTTTGCAGCAGATTCACCCAGTGCAATAAATCATTTGATTTCTTGATTGCTGCTTCCATGGGCCTTGATGGTTAATCCAAGAAGAATAAAATCCTTGACAACTTCAATTTCTCCTCCATTTATCATGATGTTGTTTATTGGTCTAGTTGTAAGGATTTCTTTTTTTTTTTTTTTTTTCTTTTTATGTCCAGGCATAATTCATGCTGAAGGTTGTAGTCTTTTACCTTTATCAGTCAATACTCCAAGTCTTCTCTTCATTTTCAGCGGGTCAGGTTGTGTCATCTGCCTATCTCAGGTTGCTAATGAGTCTTCCTCCAGTCCTAATGTCGCATTCTTCTTCGCTCAACTTCTTCCATTATTTTCTCTACATATATATTGAGTAGGTAAGGTGAAAGGATACAGCCTTGCTGCACATCTTTTTCAATTTTAAACCACACATCATCCCCCTTGTTCTGTTCAAACAACTGCCTGTTGATCCAAAAGAAGCATGCTATGATATAATTTAAAGAATTGCATGTAAAGACAGAAATGTAGTCATGTTCATTGAAACATTAATGTTTGAACTATCATTATGGTTCAAACTTCCTTCTCTTTGAAGGCTTGAAAAGAACTACATTAATAGCATATTTCAAAACATATTTATTATCATTGAAGAAGAGAGTTTCTTTACACCATGTATGATTTTCACAAAAACATGTCAGAAGCCACCTCTACAGGAATGCCTTTGGTCTAAACAAGGATCAGTCATTTTAGAGACTTTTTTAATGGGTTAAGTGTTTTGAACAGACAGGCCAGTTAGGGAGGCCGCTGTGCACCACCTTGTTTGAGTAGCGTTACCTACGGTAACCTCAGTATTGTCTGCCTTTTGATTCATTCAGGATTGGCATTGGTCCAGAGATGCCTCCTCACAATGAGGCAAATTGATCTTTGTCCAGTGCTTAAAGAATGATTTCCCCCAAGGGCTACAGTAAGATGCAGGTGGATTTTCAGCTAGAAGTTGGGAAGAAGTTGCCTCTGGAGACATCAGGAGGCTGAGTGTTTTCCAGACAGAAAGAATCTTCACTTTCTTTCTCTAAAAGGCGTAGCAAGAAATAACTGGCTTGTGAGAAATGCTATTGAAAGTGAAAGAATGGCTCAACTAGTGGCCAGAGAGAAAAAAAGGTGGAAGCAAATAGTTAAGCACCCAGAGCTCAAATCTGAGCATGATTAGTTCTGCAGGGGGTGAAGGCACTGCTCTGGATAACCGTTAGCCAGAGGAGGTGAAGCGGGACAAGGGCTGGAGGGCCAGGAGGGTTCTTTGAGGCCTGAACCCACCTGTGCTTAGAAACCTCTTCCTCCTTATATACCTGAACACAAAACAGCAGTCTTAAAGCCGAGGAGTTCCCTGTCACAACTGGTGTGAAATATGCTTGTGACTAACGACGATGTAAGCACTAAGCCCAGGAGACAATTTACAGGCAAATGAACTGTTCTGAGCCCTGGCAGCCAGACCTGCCCTGGTCATCCTGACAAGTCTCTGAAGATCCTACACACAGGTTATGTTGAGTTTGCCAGTTGTCACTGGTGGACTGGAGCAGAGGGAGAAGGAAAACATCTGAGACACACTGTTCCCTTTAGGAAAGGAGGGACAAAAGGCTGCCCTGAGGAGACTTGGGAAAGTAACATTTCCTCAAGCCGGAGCACGTCATGAGGTGACTTTCCAAAACACCAGATTAAGTTGGCCTGGTTGTTTATCTTCTTCAGTTCTCTTTAGAAAAAAAAAAAATACGTCCATCCAGATCTTTATACAGTATGGACAGCATCTGAGACTACGATAAACACTTTTAGAAACTTGTTTGGGGTAACAGAGAATGACAACACCACACATTGATCTGTAGACCCCAATTTTTCCATATAGTCGTTTCTTGGCCTAAGTGCTCACGGGCTGACCTGTCACCTTCAGCTTCTCAGAATTGTGCTCTCAGAGAAGGAGTTCAGGAAACATCATTTATTTTAATGCTTTTAAGTGAAAATTTCTCAAGATACTGTACATCATGAGTTTGGATGAAAATTTAAAGGTGTTTCGTAAGGCAGCATTTTGCTGACACCCTATAATCTGGGTGGTGAGACTATTTTGTCAAGATGTAAAGGTTTTTTTTTTGTTTTGTTTTCTTTTTTCCCTTTCCAAATGAACTGGAGATATTCTGAGGCAGTAGTTCTTAAAGTGTGGTTCCCTTATCAGCAGCATCAGCAGTGCCTAGCAATTTGTTAGAAGTGCAAATTCTTTGACTTCACCCAGACCTACTTAATCAGAAACTCTAGGGGTGGTGGGGCCCAGTAATCTGCGTTATAACAAGTCCTCCAGCTGGTTCTAATGCACGTTGAAGTTTGAGAAATACTGTTTTGAGGAAAGCAGAAGCTAGGCTCTCTTTGGTATGAGTTTAGAATTAAGTTCAGCTCCTAGTAAAAGACTTTCAAAATAATAGTAACTTAAACAAGGTAGAAGTTCATTCCTCTAACACATACAAGAAGTTTAGAGGTGGATATGCAGGGCTAGTATCAAGGCTCCATGGTTTCAGATGGAGCCTAAATTATTTCCATTGTTTTCTTCTCCTCCATCCTTACTTTATGGTTTCCGATCTCAAGATGGCCTCATGGTTTAAATTAGCTGCTGGAGCACCAACCATTACATCTCTATTTCAGGCAAGAAGCAGAAAGAAGGGGAGAAAAGCAAGTAGGGTCCACTCCAGCTGTTGCTATCCTTCTAAAGCAACTTCCACAAGTCTGATCCAGCAATTCCCACTTATCTTTTTTGGCCATCCATAGTAGTTAAAAGTGGCTTGGAAATACAGTCATTTATTTTGGATTAAATTTTCGGTTATTGGTAGGCAACTTGTTTTTCTGCCACCACAGTTCCAGACCCTCTTCCTTATAAATATGCATAATTCCAGATATTCTACCAAGACTTAGTCACTGCTTTGTGTTAAGCATTGCCAAGAGGCTTATGTGCCTGCAAAAGATCAAATGATTATGGATGCATTTTATGAATTTTATGAAAGAATATTAAATTATATATCAAGAATTTCATAAATTAATTTACATTTCACAGATGAAAAAACCATGGCCCAGAAAGGTAGCTTTTATTTTATTTCCCATGGAGGACAGAGAGCTGTCTAAGAGCAGACCAGGGGCACTAGAATCTGAGAGAGATTAGAATAGATTTAAGGTTTCCCAAAATATGTTCTGAAGCAGTAAGACTCCATGGAAAAAGAACTCCAGGGTCAAATGTTATCCGTCAATACAGCAAAGAATCTGGAACCCACTATAACTGAAAAATAATAATAATAACATAAGGCTATTTTCCCCAGAAAGGATATTCACATACTTATTAAAAAAAAAAAAAAAAAGCAACCAAACCCACTGCCATTGAGTCTACTCTGACTCATAGTGACCCTATAGGAACTGCCCCCAAAGGGTTTCCAAGAAGCAGCTGGTGGAATCAAACTGCCAACCTTTGGGTTAACAGCCGAGCTCTTAACCACCGCACCTCCAGGGCTCCTCCACACTATTTATCATTTAGAGTGAATTCTTGGAACAATAAAAATTAAATAGTTGCACTGAGAGTAAATCTTATTGTAAATTCTCAGGAATTGTTTCAGAAGTTCTGAAGCCCCCTTGTACTATTGCAGGTTCCTCTCATGGAACATGGACAACCAGTTATGCTCCCTACATTTTCAGCAGGAGGGGTATGGGAAGACCGAAGAGAGGAACATGGGTGGCAAGGAAGAGAAAGCGGTAAAGAAAAAGCAAAGTGTGCCTACCTCCAGGTGATTTTGACTTAAGAACCATGGTTAACATATGCATTACTTAAACCAGTTCCAGATTTTCTACAGTCGGGAAGTAGACCACCTTCATCAACACCAAGTCGCTCAAGGTGATTGCAGGATGATTGCAATTGCCATGTCTGAAGGCCACTTGATATTCAAGGGTGTCTCCCTGCGTGGTGCGAGCACTAATTGCACTCATTAAATGTTGGTTCACTCTCTTCCTCATTTGGCCTTTTGCCAAGGCAGCTGCAGCTCTCTGGCAGCTGTTTAAATAATCAGCTAGAACGATAAAGCCAGGGCTGCCCTTTTGTTATTTCCTTGGGACTCTCCGCTCAGGAAAAAGCACCCCTGGACTGACGAGTGTGGTGAGGACAAGGTTACAATGGAAATCCAAAGTGGGAAGGAAGAGAACCACCCCAGGAACTTCACCTGAATGAGGTGATAAGTTAGCAGTGCACTGGACGGGAATTACCAAGGTCCTTTGGGAATTTTATTTTCAAGAGCAGAAACCAACAGCTGTGCACAGTGGTCTTGTCCAGCAGAAGTTTAGAAAAGAAAATGACATCATATATATGGAAGGGATTAAACCAAACAGGATGTGATCTCAAAGGGAAAAAATGGCATCATGGGAAAGTCAATGTTAGATACTGTCATGGGGTTGCCATGGATGCTGTTAGTGCCCACCCAGACCCCCTTACTGAGAATATCCCATTCTCCAGAGAATTGCCCTGGGCCGACCAGGAATCACTTGGCCCAGATGCACCACCCCCTCCTGAAAGCAGCCCATGGTCAATGACTAGCTGACACTGGGGTACAAAATGCTGGCCCTTTGTCTCAAGGTGAGACAACTCTGTGGTGTGATTCATGCTCCAAAGCTCCCTGTGGATGAGGCCAGGACTTCACCTATGGCCAAGTGGCCCACATCCTTGCTCACATTGCTGCCTCCTGCTCCTTGCCTCACTCTCCTCATGAGAGCTGCCTGAACAAACCATGCACACCCAAATCCTTGTCTCGGGCCCTGCTTCTAGGGAATCCCAACTAAGACAGTCACTGATTCCAGAAATTCTTTATGCAGCTAGCTTAAACCCCGCCTGCTTTAGTTAAAGACCTCTTGCTATTTTTTGCTTCTGTCTGTGGTGTTCTGTGGTGTAACCCAGTGTTAAGAATTCAAAGAATGTCTTCTACTAGAGTTGTATTTCGGCATTCTTGTGTTTAGCCTAATAACTGGCACCTGAAATGGCAGTGTTTCCCTGTTGGATCACTAACTTTCTGAATCACTTTACATCTGCTTTACAGTCTAGACTGTACACAAGATTCTGGGGGATGGAGAACCACAGGGGTGGGGGAATAAAAATACACTGCGTCTTCCTAAGCATCAGTTCTGTCCAGCGATTTTCAAGGTAAAAAGCAAACAATTTTATGTTAAGGAAACATCACTATATCGTGGAATAGAGTGCAAAATTCACTTGAATTTCTAATATGAAACAAGAGTCTTTAAAGAAATTGTGGGCTTTCTATGAGCTCCTTCTGATTCTGCCAAGAAGAGTCTGGATGGCGCCTGGAGAGATCTAAGGTGTGTTCTTTCTGAATCATGGCAGTGAGAGAACTGCAGGGGACATAAATAGGCCTACATTTTTGAGACAAAATAAGAAGCAGGCTCTAAGGGATTGTTTCCTAAAGCTGAGCTTCTGAAATTTTTTTTTCTTTTCTTCTTTCTTTATTTTTTACTGTACTTCGGGTGAAGGCTTACAGAACAAATAGTTTCTCGTGAAACAATAGTACGCATACTGTTTTATAACATTGGTTAACAACCCCACAACATGTCAACCCTCTCCCTTCTCAACCCTTTTTTTTTTTTTTTTT
>NW_004444040.1:7625233-7677759 GCF_000243295.1 Trichechus manatus latirostris
GCACTTACTACAGCCACCAGGGCGGGTCAGTAATCAGTGCAGGGCAGGTTCCAGTAGGCCGTGCCTGTGCTGCTTGGTGGTGTGGTGTTAAGCACACGGTGCAGGTAGGCAGGATGTAGTGGGGAGATTGTTATGTGTGAAGTTAAGATGAATAGGGGAGAGAGGAGAGAGGAACAGGAGCCAAAAACATACAAACAAACAAAAAAGAATGCTAGGGTAGCTTGCCATTGGAGTGGAGAGATGAGAGACTATGAAATGGAGAAAAACAAAAAGGGGAAGAGGAAGAAAAAAAAGAAAAGAAAAGAATGAATAAATAAATGTCAGAAAGGGAAAAGAACAGCAAAGTTCCCAGGGATCCCACTGGTGCGGCTGTGAGGTCTGGGAAGTTGTTCTCAGGTGTTGCAGTACAGCCTGACTAGAAGGCATAGAGGTATACAATGCCAGGTATTCAGGGAACAGAAAGAGAAGGACGATATAGAGAGACGAGAAAGGGTTGTTTTGTCTCCTGCTGGAAGCTCCATGAAGCTGCTTTCTCGTACCCCCAGTTTTCTGGTCTGCGATAGGAGTCCAAGATTGCGGATCTGTGCTGCGTCAGCTGATAGGGGACCTCTGCATGAATCTCTCCTCACTCTCCATTCTCTGTCAGTTTTCTGACTCCATTTGGTGCTTGGCTGAGTTCTTTATCTCTTCATTTGATGTTTTAGGGTTTCAGGATTGTTGTTTTCTCTGTTCGGCTTAGTTTTTCGGATCTTTGCTGTGGAGGGACGGCGTGGTGCTTCTGCCTAGAGCGCCATTTTGCTGGAAGTCTGAGCTTCTGAAATTTTAATGGCACAGAAATCACCTAGTGGTGGTTCTCATTCAGTTGGGCTGTGGTGGTTAGCTTTCTGCATTTCTGATAAGCTCTCAGACAATGCCCAAGTTGCCAGACCCAGACCACTATGAATAGCAAGGTCCTAGACCCCTGCTTCCCACCCATGCTTCCATTGGGTTTCAAAATATGGATTTTGTCAACATACATGTGGAGGTAGGGTGTGGACAAAGAGAACATCCTGCTCCAGAACATCCATCCTATAAGATAAGGCCCAGGTGAGACCCTGGTGGGATCTCTACCCAGGTTGTAGCCATTCCTTCATTCTGGCCCACAGTGCTGGGAGGAGCAATCATCCTTAGACAAACACCCCACTGGGCAAACCAGAGGTCAGTTCCCCAATAGATTCCCTGTGTAATAAACTGATGTTCAGCTAGTATATCCCAGGAAGACTGGCAAGTTTTGAGACTTGAAACTCTTTCCTCCCTAGTAGTCAACACTGTTTTGAACCCCCAGAGTGCCCCTTCACCCACCTCCCCAGCTGCCCAGGCCCCTCTGATGCAGCAATAGAAGACCTGCCACTCTGGGCCTGCTCTAGACCCCCTCCAGCACCACAGCTGGACCATGTTAAAGTTGCATAAATGGAGAGAAGGACATTATTATCCAGAAGGACATTACCTTTCTTTTATTTCTTTTTTTCTTTTTTAAAAAAATGAGATAAAATTCACATAAATAAAATTAACCATTAACCATTTTACAGTGTACAATGCAGTGGAATTTAGGGCTTAACACAATGTTGTGCAACTGTCACCTCTACCTAGTTCCAAGGCATTTTCATCATCCCAAAAAGAAACCCCATTCTCACTAAGTAGTTACTCCTCGTTCCCTGTCAGTCACTAGTCTGCTTTCTGTCTGTTCAGGACGTCTCACATAAATGTAATCATAAAATATATGACCTTTCGTGCCTGGCCTCTTTTACTTAACATAATGGTTTCAAGGTTCATCATGCCGTAGCATGTATTGGTACTTCATTCCTTTTTATGGCTGAATAATATTCCATTGTATGGATATACCACATTTTGTTTATCCATTCATCAGCTGATGGCTGTTTGGGTTGTTTCCACACTTGGGCTGTTGTGAATTGGGTAACACATTCTTGAAACTACCCTCAGAGTCATTTTTGATCCACAGGAGGAAGACGTTCTGTTACCTCTTTGAAACAATCTCGTTCCTTAGATTTTGCCAGTTTGAAATAATTCACTTAATGTAGTTTCCTACCACTAGAGACCTCAAACCAATATCCTGTGGGTGCTGAAGGCAGTTTTGATAATGGTTGAGCAATAGCGAGTGATTGGAATAAGGAGCCTGCATCCCCCTACTGGACCTGATTGGCACTGTGTCTCCAGTTGGTGGGCCCCTCTGCCTCCATCATACTCAGAGTTCTGTTATATTTCTTTATAGCCATGTCTCATGAATGTACCCCTAAATGCCCCTCCCACCCCGAATCAGGCCCTGCAATAAGAACTTGGGTGCAATTTGTTTATTTGGGAGGAGATCCCAAGAAGAACAAGTGAGGGAGAAGCAAAGTGAGAAGGGAATGGAGAAATGGTAGTAAAGAGTGTATTAATGAGCAGGTTCACCTGGGTACTTGGGGCTTAATCCTCCCGGGAACACTCCCCAGAATTAACCCCTGAAGGATGGGGAAACTGGGATATTTATCCACCCATTTCTGTTCTTCACTGGTTGCAAGTCCTCCTAAACCAAAACCAAACCAGTTGCCACCCAATCGATTCTGACTCATGGTGACCCCGTGTGTATCAGAATAGAACTGCACTCCAAATGGTTTTCAATGGCCAGGGCTTTCTTCCAAGGTGCCTCTATGTGGACTTGGACCGTCAGCTTTTCAGTTAACAGCAAAGCGCTTAAAAGTTTGCATCACCCAGGGACTCCAAGTTGCTTCTAGGGGGAGCATTAAATCACTGGCTCATCCAGGCTTAGCATGCCAAGATTGACCACTCTTCTCTGACCAAGAAAACCTCTCAAGCTGAGAGAGCAGCAGGCGCTGAAGTAGGAAGCTATCAGCATGTATAGCAATTGTTCCCTAAAGTTGCAGTGGACTTCAGGTAGGGCCACAGAGAAAAGGACAGGGGAGAAACAGCATCTGCTTCAGTGCTGAGCTGTGGGGCACCAAGGAGCAGGGAGAAAGGAGCTGAAGGAGGGAAGAGGGCATCATTCATGCCATGGAGGACCGGACCCAGCCATCAGAGAGGGCTTCTTAGAGAAGGCAAGTCCCCTCCTGGGCCTTGAAGGGTGAGGAGGAGGGGAGAGGAGATTATTGTCCAGGGAGAGTAACCTAAAGCAAAAGCACCAAGAAAATTACTAGTTTTCATTCAGAGCTTACCACCGACCATCCTTAGGGATAAGCCACAGAAGTGAACTCCTTTCAGGCAAAAGCAGATGGTTCTGTGCAGGGGCTGAAGAAGAATTAGCCTGCACTCCACACAGAGGCATCTTTGTGGGGTAGGGGTGAGCTGAAGGGAAAGGAAGTTGCTGTTTCCTGCCCTTGGGGGTTCCTGAGGAGTATTGGGCTTAATTGGAAAAGTGGAAGGAAATTTGATATCCCAAGATAAAAAGCAATGGGTCAAAGAGACTCTAAGCCTTTGTTTCGGTGCTATAGTCCTCTTAAAGTGTGTCAGGAAATTTTCCCTAGTATTCACATTCCATCCTGTCAGATCTACCATGTTGGTTTATTTCACGATATAAATTCAGTTACAAAAACTCACAACACGGAAGCAGTAGTGAAGAAGTCAAACTTACTGTGTTGGGCAAATCTGCTGCAAAAGACCTCTTTAAAGTGTTGAAAAGCAAAGATGTCACTCTGAGGACTAAGGTGCACCTGACCCAAGCCGTGATATTTTCAATAGCCTCATATGCATGTGAAAGCTGGGCAATGAATAAGGAAGACGGAAGAAGAATTGATGCCTTTGAATTATGGTGGTTGTGAAGAATATTGAATATACCATGGACTGCCAGAAGAAGGAACAAATCTGTCTTGGAAGAAGTACAGCCAGAATGTTCCTTAGAAGGGAAAATGGCGAGACTTCGTCTCCCCTGTACTTTGGACATCTTATCAGAAGGGACCATTTCCTGGAGAAGGACATCATGCTTGGTAAAGTAGAGGGTTAGTGAAAAAGAGGAAGACCCTCAATGAGATGGATTGACACGGTGGCTACAACAATGGGCTCAAACATAGCAACAGTTGTGAGGATGACACAGGACCAGGCAATGTTTTGTTCTGTTGTACATAATAGGGTCACTATGAGTTGGTACTGACTCAATGGCAACTAACAACAACAACAAATTCACAACAGTTGGCAGTTACTTTTTTTATTATGATTTAAATCAGAGCCTCTCTATGTATTTGCCACATACAGCCATAGGCAGGGGTTGTTAATTTTGTGTTTGTGCACTGGACTGCACTAGCAGTCAGTGAAGCCCATGAGCCCCTTCTCAAAATAATATTTTTACAGTTTTTATCAAGATATAATTTCCGTATCATAACATTCATCCATTTAAAATGCATAATTCAGTGGTTTTTAGCAGATGTACACAGTTATGTAACTATCACCATAATCTAATTGTAGAACATTTTCATTGCCCTGAAAGAAGCCCCAGTCCATTAGCTGTCATTTCCCATTCTCTCATCCCCCATCCTCTGACAACCACTCATCTACTTTCTGTCTCTGGGGATTTGCCAATTCTGTTCTTTTCATATAAATGTAATGATACAATGCGTGGTTCTTTGTGACTTCTTTCATTTAGCATCATGTTTTTGAGGTTTATCCATGATGTAGCATGTATCAGTACTTCATTCCAAATAACATTTTTTAACTAATTTATGTTATATAAACCCATTGCCATCAAGTTGATTCCAACTCATAGTGACCCCGTAGGACAGAATAGAACTTCCCTGTAGGGTTTCCAAGGAGTGACTGGTGGATTCAAACTGCCGACCTTTTGGTTAGCAGCTGTCTTAGTTACCTAATGCTGCTGTAACAGAAATACCACAGGTGGATGGGTTTAACAAAGAGAAATTTATTTTCTCACAGTCTAGTAGGCTACAAGTCCAAATTCGGGCATCAGCTCCAGGGGAAAGCTTTCTCTCTCTGTTGGCTCTGGAGGAAGGTCCTTGTCATCAGTCTTCCCCTGGACTAGGAGCCTCTCCTCGCAGGAACCCCAGGTCCAAAGTACACAGTCTGCTCCCAGCACTGCTTTTTGGTGATATGAGGTCCCCCTGTCTCTGCTCGCTTCTCTCTTTTGTATCTCCAAAGAGATTGGCTCAAGACACACCCCAATCTTGTAGATTGAGTACTGCCTCATTAACATAACTGCCACCTGTCCTACCTCATGAACATCATAGAGGTAGGATTTACAACACATAGGAAAATCACTTCAGATGACAAAATGTTAGACAATCACACAGTGCTGGGAATCATGGCCTAGCCAGATTGATACACATATTTTAGAGGGACACAATGCAATCCATGACAGCAGCCGAGCTCTTAACCAATTATTGCATTGTTAATGCATTAAATAACAATTCATAGTGGTGGGACTAATAACTACTGTAATTATTAAATTGTGAGGGGTGTAAGCAATATTTTGAGATAAAGTATCTGTGATGACTTCTGGTGACAAAGTCACAGGCTCTGCGAACACAGCTGTGGTTTGTTACCTACATTCACAATTGAAGGAAATGCTGTATTCAGTTAAAAAGTACTAAAAGATGGAATGTTTTTCCCTTTTCTGTTTAAGGGTCCTCAAATTCTATACATGGACTCCTCGGGCATCTGTGGGCCCCAGGTAAGGAAGTCCTGTAGGACTAAGAGCTGGACTTGGAAGCCAGAGTGTCTGGTTGAAACCTGCCTTAGCTATTTCCTTGCTATGTGACCTCAGGCAAGCCACTTAACCTCTCTGTGCATAGTTCTTCATTTGCAAAATAGGGATTAAAAAAAGGTTGGGTTAAATGAATTAGTATAAAGCTTTATAATAGTTTGTGACCTGCAGTGAGTGCTCAGTAAATATTATCTATTATCAGTGTATTTATTGAGTCACTATACACAGTTCCTTGCCCTGAAGAAGCTCATAGTATATTTGTAGAGTGAGACACATAAAGAAGTAAAACCCCAGGTCATGGGTTGCAAAGTGTGACACGATCTAGCAGTGTGTGTGTGTGTGTGTGTAAGACCTAGCAGAGTTGGGGTGGCTCTCAAAAGCAGATACTATTTGAAATGTGTCTTGAAGGTTAAGTAAGTGTTCACAGGCAGACAAGAATAGGGAAAGAATCCCCAGCAGCAGAACCCATATCCAGAGACTGCAGATTGAAAGAACATGCATGAGTCAGAATCATAAGTGAAGCATTAAGTGTTAAATAAAAAAATCTATACTTATATGTACTCATTTCTTTGGGTTCATATTTTGGAAAACTCACATGGGCTATCCCAAGTATGGAGCCCTGGTAGCTCAGTGGTTAAGAGCTCAGCTGCTAACCAGAAGGTCGGCAGTTTGGATCCACCAGCCATTCCTTGGAAACCCTTTGGGGTAGTTCTACTCTGTTCTATGGGGTTGCAATGAATCAGAATTGACTCAATGGCAACAGGTTTTGTTTTGGTTTTTATCACAAGTATGGATTCATGGGGTAGTGAGGGTACTGTGGGCCCTAGTATAGATTGTGAGCCATATAGAAATAAGAAAACAAAACAAAACCAGTTGCTGTCGAGTCAGTTCCTACTCATGGTGACCCCACGTGTGTCAGAGTAGAATTGCACTCCATAGAGTTTTCAATGGCTGTGATCTTTCGGAAGTAGATTGCCAGCCTTTTCTTCTGAGCTGCCACGGGGTGGCTTTGAACCTCCAACCTTTTGGTTAGTAGCTGAGTACTTAATTGTTTGCACCTCCCAGGGACTCCACGTAGAAATACAGAGCCCTTATAACACATGCTCTGGTCCTTTGCGTTAAAAACTCTTATTTCAATTGTAATTAAACAAACATTTCTGTAACTTTTTAACTAAAATCTCTTTGCCCCAATAGAGCAGGGCTGGGTTAAGTTCATTCCTACATACCTAATGCTGAACACAGTTATGCACCCAGTAGTTGCTCAGTAAATAATGTTTCTGGGAAATGGCAGAGATGACGTGGGAGATTCATTTCTGATCTGCTTTGATGCCAGTGAGGAACTGGTTTCTGGAGCATACTTGAGAAGATTAGAGCCCACAGAGGCAGGATAATAAAGTCCCTTAGAGGGAGCCTGTCTTAGTCATCTAGTGCTGCTTTAACAGAAATACCACAAGTGGATGGCTCTAACAAACAGAAGTTTATTCTCTCACAGTCTAGTCGGCTACAAGTCCAAATTCAGGGCATCAGCTCTAGGAGAAGTCTTTCTCTCTCTGCCAGCTCTGGAGGAAGGTCCTTGTCACCAATCTTCCCCTGGTCAAGGAGCTTCTTCGCGCAGGACCGTCAGGTCCAAAGAACGCGCTCTGCTCCCAACACTGCTTTCTTGGTGGTGTGAGGTCCCCCATGTCTCTCTGGTCACTTCTCTCTTTTACATCTCAAAAGAGATTGGCTTATGACACTAATCTTGTAGATCTCATCAATAGAACTGCCACTAATCCAGCTCATCAACATCATGGAGATAGCATTTACAGCACATGGGGAAATCACATCAGATAACAAAATGGTGGACAATCATACAATACTGGGAATAATGACCTAGCCAAGTTGACAGATATTTTGGGGGAACACAATTCAATCCGTGACAGAGCTCTTTGGCCTCAAAGGGTGAAAGCCACTAAGAACTGAACCATTTTCAAACTTTGCTGAAGTAAAACTGCCAATTAGATGAGCCAACAGGACCACCTTTGTTCCTCAGCTCCGCACTCTTCTAAAAGCCACCTTTTCTCTTGGAGCCATGGCCTAGATGTTGCCATCGGAGTGATGAAGGTGTCAGCTCACTGCCCCAGCCTGTAGGCATCAATCACTTTGCACTGTCTATATGGTCCCTCGAAGCATTAATGGTTCAGTGGTAGAATTCTGCCTTTCATGCAGGAGACCCAGGTTCGATTCCCAGTCAATGCATCTCATGCACAACCACCACCCATCTGTCAGTGGAGGCTTGTGTGTTGTTAGGATGCTGAACAGGTTTCAGTGGAACTTCCAGACTAAGACAGACTCGGAAGAAAGATCTGGCAATCTACCTCCGAAAATCAGCCAATGAAAACCCTAAGGATCAATCCACAGCCAATCATGGAGATGGCACAGGACTGGCTAGCCTTTCTTTCCATTGTACATGGGGTTGCCATGAGTCGGGCTGACTCAGTGGCAGCTAACAACAACGACATGGTCCCTTACCCCCGTTTTGCCCTGGAAATCACTATAAAATTAGTACTTACCCCAGACCAAACCAAACCCATTGCCACTGAGTCGATTCCAACTCGTAGTGACCCTGTAGGATAGAGTGGAGCTGCCCCATAGGGTTTCCAAGGAGCAGCTGGTGGATTCGAACTGCCGACCTTTTTGTTAGTAGCTGATCTCTTAACCACCAGGGCTCCAAAATTTGTACTTACCCACCACCAAATAACTGCGGCCACAGGGAAAGCAAGACAGATGAGAAGGAAGGAGGAGTTGGGGTTTGGAAGAGAAACCGTCTCAACTTTGTTTCCCTAGAAGCGGAGCCTGAGACATGGATTCAGGAGCCTATGATTTATTGAGAGAAGTTTCAGGAAAGGGGGGTAGAGTCCACGGTAGACGGTAAAGGAAAAGAGCTAGCAAGGGTATAGACTCATCTAGAGTTTAGCTCCAGTCTGATCCCATGGAGAGTTCTGGAGCATGAACAGCATCACTTTTAGGGGTAGATTATCCAATTGGCAAGGTAAGCATGGTGCTTATCTTGCTTACCAGATCATCTGTAGCGAACAATTTCACATTTTTTCACCACTTTAAAGATTCTGCTGCTAGATATGGCTGCCATCTCTGTCTCTTCCAACCCCACAGCACCTTCCTACAGAATCAAAGCCTCTTTTCAAATTTACAATCCCTAGCAGGGGCAGGTGACCGAGTAAGCAAGGTAAGCACAGGCTTTCTTGTGCTTACTTACTAATCCATAGTGAAATTGTTCAGTATAGATGATCTGGTAAGCAAGGTAAGCACCATGCTTACCTTGCCTATTGTATAATCAAATCAGCCCCTGACAGAGCTGATTCACTTTGAGCAAGGGGGCTGGCCCTTTGTCCCCTGTGTCAGTCAGTCACTGGTTGCAGGCTGCTCTATGGGGAGGGGCGGCAGCTTCCATTAGGCCCAGAGCAAATCTCTAGAGAAGAGGCAGCCATGAATAATTGCCAGCGAAATGCCACAGCACCTGGTAAAAGGAGACAAGCAGAGCACCAACAGTGTGCAATACTAAACTTTTCAAGCTATGCTGAAGTGAAATTGCCGATTGGATGGGCTAACATGACTTTCTTCAGCTCTGAACTCACTTTTCTTCATATATGAAATAGACACATAGATTAATAGGAGTCCCTGGCTGGTGCAAACGGTTAACATGCTCACTTGCTAACCAAAAAGTTAGAGGTCACAGGCACCTTGGAAGAAAAGCCTGGCAATCTACTTCTGAAAAATCAGCCATTGAAAACTGTATGGAGCACAGTTCTACTCTGACATACATGGGCTCGCCATGAGTCAGGTTCAGCTTTATGGCAACTACTTTTTATAGCAGTAACCAAGGCAGTGGGTACATATGTGTCAGTTAGGGATCTTTGGTTACAAGCAACAGAAACCAACTTTGTATGACTTATTGAAAGAGTAATTCATTTGAGTGATGTGAGGATGCTCACTGAGTGGACTGGACTCTGGAGAACCAAGTTGGGAAACAGGGCAGAGAAACAGAACAACACTACATATACAAGTAGCAAAAATTACTCAATAACCTGGTAAAGACAGGTAAAAAGTGGAATAATTTTTTTGTCGTGGTGGTGGTGGTTGTATTTTTATTTAGTTTTTTAGGTTCTTGCTTTTCTCCACCAATTAAACCTATGCTCTGAGCCATACAGGTTCTAAGAGTATGTTTTGGGACCTTACATTAGTCAACCTTTACTGTGATAAAGCTGTGTAACAAGCATCCTCCAAATTTCAGTGTCCTTCAAAAAGCAAACATTTATTTCCCATTCATGCAGTTTGGCTGAGGAGGTTCTGCTCCAGGCTGTGAGTAAAATACAAGTATGTTCCACACGTCTTTCCTTCCAGATTGAAGGAGCACTGGCTACCTGGGGCATATTTGTCTCACAACAGAGGTCAGGAATGGAAGATGCCAAGCTATCTTGATTGTGCAAGCTCATTTTGAATATAGAGAATGTTATGCCTGCTTCCATTCCATTGGTCAAAGCAAGTCCCATGGCCAAGGCCAACATTAATGGGGCAGTAACATACACTGTCCCATGCAGGTGGTAGGGAAAGGGAGTATTTTTGCTGAACAACAATGCAGTATAGCACAGGACTCCTCTGGGGTGAAAGGGAGGCCAGGGCTCTGGCTCCCACCCAGGCTTCGACCAAACTAGTTTTACTTTGATCTGCTTTCTATCCTGGGCTTAGGTAATATTTTGTTTTAAAGAAGTGTTCCATTGCTTTTTTTAAAAAAAAAAATCAAATTCACTGAATCTAAGTCTTTTAGTTTACCAGTGAAGAATCTAGGGGTCAGAGGGTAAGTTCCTTGCCGGGTTTCGTCTGTGCCAGAACCAGGGCAATGGGATTTGAAGTCAACCAAATCTGGATTTTTAACCTCCCTCTACTATTGCTTAGCAGCGACACCTTAGACATGTTCACGTATCCTCCCCCAATCACATGCAAGTGACACTGTCCAGTGTCCTAAGACTTAACACTCCCTCATTCCTGACCACCCTGAAGGAATACAGCTGGACCCTCTACTTGGTGTCATCTGGACTCAGACTGGGGAAGGCTGTCTCGCTCAACTATGTCCCTAGGAGAAGGTGTAGAAGCTGCACTGTTCCTGACACTAATGTTCCTATTTGAAATACTGCTAAACTCGGGAGTTTCCCGCTTTGCCCCTCTCTCTCCCCTTCTCTTAGCTTATTGTTGTTGTCAGCAGCCATCAAGTTGGCCCTTGACTCATGGTGACCTGATCCACAACAGAATGAAACCTGGTCCTGTGCCATACCCATGATCATTTGTCGATTAGACCATGGGGATCCATAAGATTTTTCTTGGCTAATTTTCAGAAGTAGATAACCAGGCCTTTCTTCCTACTCTTTCTCAGTCTGGAAGCTCTGCTGAAACCTTTTTAGCATCATAGCAACATACAAACCTCCACTGATAGACAGATGGTGGCTGCATATGAAATACACTGGCGAGGAATCAAACCCGGGTCTCCTGCATGGAGGGCAAGAATTCTACCACTGAATCACCACTGCTCTGACTTCTTTGGCTAAGTCCTATGGATTGCTTGGGTACATATCCATCTCCCCAGTGGTGTACAGGTACTGCTGAGTGTATGGGTCATTATTTTCATGTTTATTTTCCCCACCCCTACACCTCACACCTCTTCCCACAACACAGTAACTATCCTATCTTCACACAGTAGGGACTTTGTAAATGGTTATAAACTAAATAATATCTTTCTTCCCAGGAAGCAGAAACACCTTCTTGGAGGAGACGTGATTTCAGGAATGATCTTCCAGAAATTTTGAAGGTCTTTAAAACTAGAGAAGAAAGACTTGTACTATCTGCAAAGGCTCATTTGCAGAAACCGGCCCAGCCCAAATGTACACAAACAAAGAAACACTTAGAGCCAGTCAGAACCATTAAGGTTATTAGCTCAGATTTCAAATAAGCAGAATAAACAAACTCCAGTCCAAGTAGGAACTGATTCTGCTGTCCTTTCCTTTTTAGCTTTCCAAAGCCAAGTTACAATGTTTGAATGTTTTGGAAGCTTCCTTCTACTGGGTTTCCTTTTTATGGTATGTTCCAAATGGTCAGTGGATCCTGGGATAGCAAGTCAACATGCACATTTTAAATTTTGATTTCTTTTGCCACTTTTCTGTCGTTTCTTTTGCAAATTATAGGGAAAAGTGTATGATTATTAACCTTGCTCTATAATAAGTCAGCTGTGTTACACCCCTGTTGCTACTCTAAACATTGTGGGCTACACACAGGTTAACAGTAAAGGCAATAGATACACACACACACACACACACACACACACACACACCCGTCTATTATATATATGTGTATGTATACATATTATATATATACATATATATACACACACACACATTTTTCCCCAAAAAACACTCCTAGTAAATAACCAAATCTATCCTCTACCCTGAAATTCAGTAACCCGGTAGTTAAAATGGATGCTTTGGGGCACAATGAAAGATTCATGCCAGCCACTCTGGTTCTTAGAATTCGTGGGCTCAGAGACACTCATTTCATTTTTTCCATTCCCAGCTCTCTTCCTATATCAGTTTTTCTAAGACCAGGACACTTAATAAAACTACCTAATTATGGGAGATGACCCAAGATGGAGATTTAGTCAGACACACCATGCCGTCCCTCTCCAGCAAAGATCCAAGAAACCAAGTGAAACAGATACAGATGACAATCCTGGAACCTTGAGCATCAAAAGGAAAGATGAGTAAAAAGACTGAACACCGACTGGAAGGAGAAAATGAATGAAAACAGTGAACGAGGAGAATTACTGATTGAAGGTGCCCTGCCAGCCAGCCGGGCACAGCGTGGCCATCTTGAGACAAAGTAAACAACCACCTTAGATGAGGAACACAGGAAGGCAACTTCACGGAATTCCTCATAGGAGACAGAGAAACTGTGTAGACAAACCCAGAGTGAAGCAAGGTGAGCAGGACATGAACTGGGTCTAAGAGAGAAGGGAAAGTACAGGAAGGTAGGTGAGAGCTCCAAGGCTCTTGGTGTCCACAGAGCAAGGAGGGAGCCAAGAACCATAGACAGGATCATTCACCAGCTGTCATTCCTGACCATTAAGGTAGGTGGTGCACATGGAGTAGTAGATCCATAGAGTGTCAGCAGGAGATCCCCCACTGGACCAGACTCCAGGCATCACACCCCCTCACATTTGGTTGGGACCGGGTCCTGATTGCTGGCTGCAGCCTATCAGGAGTGCCTCAGCACCCACTCCAGGTGACCAGAGGAACACACTCCCCCTCCTCACCAGCCTCCTGATGACCAGTGATGTGAGCCCCCCACCCCTGCCACCTCCCCACCCAGGGACCACAGTACACGCCCTCCTTTCCCCCTAATCAGCCCTACCATGCTGGCAACCAGCGATGCATGTCCACCCTGCCAGCCACTTCCTCCAGCCGCTCCACCCACCTGGTGAGTGGCAGTGACTGCCTATTCTGCCCATCACCCTCTAACCCACCACTCCGCCCACCTGGTGAGCAGCAGTGTTCACTCCTGCCTCGCCAGACAGATGACTGGCGGTGATAATTGTCCACCTTGTAACCACCCCTCCTCCCACCCCACCCACCTGGTGAGTGGCAGCAGGCACTCCCGTGACACTGGACCAACAGCTGGTGGTAGTAGGCACCTGCCCCCCGCCACCACCACCAAGACAGGTGGTGAGCACTCCCGTGCTGTCAGACCAGTGATAAGTGGAGCATGCCCACTCCTCCTGCCCTGATATAGCAAAACAAAATGAAACAACCAAAAAAAAAAATCAGGACAAAACAAAAAAAGATGCAATCAATAAACAAATATATAAATAAATAAAATAACACCTTAATGCCTTGGAGACAGCCCATAGCCCATTGCTGTTGAGTTGATTCTGACTCATAGAGACCCTATAGGACAGAGTAGAACTGCCTCATAGGGCTTCCAAGGAGTGTCTGGTGGATTCGAACTTCCGACCTTTTAGTTAGCAGCCAGACTCTTAACTACCACAGCAGACAATAATAAATAATATCAAGAAACAGGATAAGATAGCTCAAACAAGGGAGGAAAACAAAGGGAATGAAAACCTTCCTGAGGAAGAAATGATAATAGAACTACCTAAGAAGAAATTCAAAAGACTTATATTTAGGATCCTTAAAGAGATCAAGGAAAACACAGAAAAAACTCTAGAAGATTTAAGAAAAACAATCAAGAACAAAATGACAGACTCAACAGACAATTAGAAACCATACAAAAGCAACAACTAGAAATCCAGACTATTAACAATAAAATATTAGAAATAGATAAAGTAATGGAAGGACACAGAAGTAGAATTGAATTAATGGAAGAAAGAATCAGCGAAATAGAGGACAAAATTCCTTGAGGCTAATTTGTTTAAAGAATAATCAAAGGGAAAAAAAGAATGAATGAAGAAAGCCTAAGAGTTATGAGGGACACCATCAAGAGGAAGAGTTTACATGTAATACGAATTCCAGAAAAGGGGGAGGAAAAAAAGTATAGATAGAATTTTTGAAGATATATTGGTAGAAAACTTCCCAAATATCATGAAAAACGAAGGTTTTCATACAAGAAGCCCAATGAACCCCATACAGGATAGACCCCAGAAGAAACTCACCAAGACATATCATAATCAAACTTTTCAAAACCAAAGACAAAGAAGAAATCCTGAAAACAGCTTATGAAAAATGAAATATCCATTACAAAGAGGCATCAACAAGACTAAATGCTGATTTGTCATCAGAAACAATGCAGGCAAGAAGGCAATAGGATGATGTATAAAATCCTGAAAGAAAAGAATTGCTAACCAAGAATCATATATCCAGCAAAATCATCTTTCCAAAATGATGGCAAAACTAAGACATTTGCAGATATGCAGAAATTAAGGGAATTTGTAAAAACCAGACCAACCTTACAAGAAATATTAAAGGGAGTCCTTTAGATAAAGAACCAGTGACATCAGACAACAGCCTGAGATAAAGGCATACAACAGCATCACCCAAATACCAACCCAAGTAAAGATTTCACAACAGAAAAATAAAGCTACAAAACTGACTACAGGGAACCAGAGGTGTTAAGCTGTAAATGATGAAAACTTTAACACAAAAAGGGAGAATAAAAGCTGTAGTTATAGAAATTCCATATGGAGAGAAAGTCAAGATGATTCCAAGATATAACAGACTGTTTTAAATTTAAGAGAATAAAGGTAAACTTCAGGGTAACCACAAAGAAAATTAATAAATCTACTCACCAAAATAGAAAAGAAGAAAATCAGAAAGATTGATTAAACACAAAAACAACAATTGATAGAAAAAGAAAATCCATATACAAAAACAACTCAGCACAGCAAATTAAGAGGGACAAACAAACTGTTAACACCACACACATACACAAAAGTATAACAAAATGTTAGCAACTAATTCATACCTATCGTTCATCACACTGAATGTAAATGGATTAAATGCATCAATCAAGAGACAAAGAGTGGCAGAATGGATTAAAAAAAAAATTACCCATCAATATGTTGCATACAAGAGACACATCTTAGACGCAAATACTTAACTAAGTTAAAAATCGAAGGATGGAAAAAAATATATATCAAGCAAACATTAACCTAAAAGAGAGCAGAAATAGCAATAATAATTTCAGATAAAATAGACTTATAGTCAAAATCCATTATAAGAGACAAAGAAGGGCATTATATAATGATTAAAGGATCAATTTACCAAGAAGACATAACAATAATAAATATTTATGCATCCAATGACAGAGCTCCAAAGTACATAAAACAAACTGACAGAATTGTAAAGAGAAATAGATAGCTCTGCAATAATATTGGGAAACCCTGGTGGTGTAGTGGTTAAGAGCTATGGCTGCTAACCAAAAGATCAGCAGTTAAGATCCACCAGGCAGTCCTTGGAAACTCTGTGGAGCAGTTCTACTCTGTTCTGTAGGGTCGCCATGAGTCAGAATCGACTCAGTGGCAGTGGGGTTTTTTTTTTTTTAACAATAATTGTAGGAGACTTTAACCCACCACTTTCAACAATGGACAGAACAACTGTAAAGAAACTCAATAAAGACACAGAAGATCTAAATAATATAATTAACCAACTTGACCATAGACATACAGAACTTACCACCCAACAGCAGCACAGTACACATTTTTCGCCAATGCATATGGATCATTCTCCAGAACAGATGATATTCAAGGCCACAAAGCAAGCCTCAATAAATTAAAAAACATTGACTTAATACAAAGTGTCTTCTCTGACCATAATGCTATAAAACTAGAACTCAATAACAGAAAGAGCAAGGAAAAAAAAAATACATGGAAACTGAATAACACATTACTTAAAAACTACTGGCTTGTAGAAGAAAATAAAAATGAAATTAAAAATTCCTAGAAGCAAATGAGAATGAAAATACAGCATATCAAAACCTCTGGAATACAGCAAAAGCAGTGCTCAGAGAAAAATTTATAGCAATAAGTGCACCCGTCATAAAAAAAAAGAAAGGTCCACAATCAATAGCTTAACCCAACAACTTGAGCAAATAGAAGAAGAACAGCAGAAGTCCACGGTAACCAGAAGAAAGACAATAATAAAGATCAGAGCAAAAATTAATGAAATAGAAAACAGGAAAATAATAGAAAGCATCAACAACACTAGAAGTTGGTTCTTTGAGAGGATAAATAAAATTGACAAACCAATGGCCAAATTAACAAAAGAAACAAATGAGAAGACGTAAATTACCAAAATAAGAAATGAAATGGACGACCTTACAACAGAACCGACTAAGATAAAGAGGATCATAAAAGAATATTATGAAAAAATGTATTCCAACAAATTTCAAATCTTGAAGAAATGGACAAATTTCTAGAAACACACCGCCTACCTGAACTAACACAAATAGAGATAGAAAATCTAAACAGACCCATAATAAAAGAAGAAATTGAAGATGTCATTAAAATAAATAAATAAATAAAACAACTCCCAACCGAAAAAAACTCAGCCCATATGGCTTCATTGGAGAATTCTACCAAACGTTTAGAGAAGAGTTGACATCAATTCTATTCAAACTATTCCAGTACATAGGAAAGGAAGGAATACTTCCTAATTCATTCTATGAAGCCAGCATTATCCTAATACCAAAGCCAGACAAAGATACCACAAAAAAAGAAAATTACAGATCAATATCCCTCATGAATATAGATGCAAAAATTCTCAACAAAATGCTAGCCAACAGAATACAACAGCATATCAAAAAAAATAATACATATAATCAGGTGATATTCATACCAGGGATGCAAGGGTGGTTCAACATTAGAAACTATCAATCAGTGTAATTCACCACATAAATAAAACAATGGAAAAGAATCACATAATCATCTCAATCAACACAGAAAGGCATTTGATAAAATCCAACACCCTTTCCTTATAAAAACTCTCAGCAAAATAGGAATAGAAGGGAAATTCCTCAACATAATTAAAGGCATACATGCAAATCCAACAGCCAACATTCTCAATGGAGAGAGAGTGAAAGCATTCCCCCTTGAGAATGGGAATGAGACAAGGATGTTCGTTATCATCACTCTTATTTAATATTGTACTGGAAGTCCTAGCCAGAGCGATAAGGCAAGAAAGGGAAATAAAGGGCATCCAAATAGGTAAGGAAGAAGTAAAACTATCTCTATTCACAGATGACATGATCCTATACATAGAAAATTCCTGAGATTTCACAAGAACATTACTGGAACTAATAGAAGGGTTCAGCAAAGTGGCAGGGTACAAGATCAGCATACAAAAATCAGTTGGGTTCCTCTACACTAACAAGGAGAACTTTGAAAAGGAAATCAAGAAAATAATACATTTACAATAGTCCCCAAAAGGATAAAATAACTAGGAATAAATCTGTCCAGGGACGTAAAAGATTTATACGAGGGAAACTACAAAACACTACTGCAAGGAACTAAAAGAGACCTACATAAATGGAAAAACATTCCGTGCTCATGGATTGCAAGATATAACATCGTAAAAATGTTAATACTGCCCAAAGTGATCTGTAAACATAATGCAATCTCAACCCACATCCCAACAACATTCTTTAATGAAATGGAAAAATTTATCTCCAACTATATATGGAAAGGAAAGAGGCCCCAAATAGCGAAAGCAATATTGAAGAACAAAGTTGGAGGCCTCACACTTCCCAATCTCAGAACTTAACTATACAATCATAGTAATCAAAACAGCCTGGTACAGGTACAACGACAGACATCCAGGAGTGCCTCATGGCTGAACAAACTTAATATTTTTAAGAGCCCAAAGAAAAAGTCTAGTCAATAAGAGTGAATATTAAATACCTTAGCAATCAGGTAAGCAGTACACAAAAAATGTCCAGAACTTAACTCCTAACAGCTAAGATGGTGGAAAACAGGAGAAACCTGAATAAATGAGTCCTCTGCTCAAGCAAAGGCCCCTGGATGGCACAAACGGTTTGTGCTCGGCTACTAACAGGAAGGCTGACAGTTCGAATCCACCCAGTGGTGCTGTAGAAAAAAGCCCTGGCAATCTACTTCCATAAGATTATAGCCATTGAAAATCCTTTGGAGTACATTTCTACTCTGAAGCACACACAGGATCGCCATGAGTCGGAATTGACTCAGTGTCTGCGGATTTCTTCTCAAGCAAGGAAGGGTTACAGATTCAAAATGGTGGCCTTAGAGCTGATCCTATAAGAAGAGTCACCTTAGAAGAATATTTCATCTGACCTCCAAAGTTGGCCTTCAAATTCCAGCTCAGATGTCCCCTTATTTCTGAAGACTTTCTCGTCCTACCCTCCTCAGATAAAGTTAATCATTTTCTTCTGTGTTGTACTTCTGAACCTTGTGCATACTTGTATTGCAGCACTAATTACAGTGTACTGTAATTTTTTATTTACACATCTGTCTCTTCTACTAGACGCTGATTTCCTGGATGGCAAGTATAGAGCCTTCCTACCCAAAGAAACTTAGCATCATGCCTGTTCCTTAGTATAAAATATTGGGACATTTTTTTTTTTTTTTCCAATTGTGGTTTAGGTGAAAGTTTACAGCTCAAGTTAATTTCTTATGCAAAAATCTATGCACATATTGTTATGTGATATTAGTTGCAATCCCCACAATGTGACAGCACACTTCCTCTTTCCTCCCCAGGTTTCTTGTGTCTATTCAATCATTCCTGTCCCTTCCTGTCTTCTCATCCTGCCTCCAGACAGGAGCCACCCATTTGGTCTCATGTTTCTGATTGAACTAAGAAGCACACTCCTCATGAGTATGATCAATATTGGGACTTTCAAGCAACTCACATCACCTAGTATCAGTATATGTTTTTTCCCCTCTGCCACAATGAAAACCAGGAGTCAGCAATTGTAACTTCTTTACAGGGCCTAGAATCAATAAAATAGGAATAAAACTCATCAATGGCTGATATTATGGAACTAAGATACTACTTTGCCTGCTTCTACTTAGCTTGGTCTGACCCTACCCTCCCTCCACTCTTCCCTATACTCATAGATGTAGGGATGGGCTCCAGTTACTATGGGTACCATATGTTCCCCATCTCTCCATGGCCACAGCTCATTGGACTGGCATGTTCATATAACCCCCAAGATGGGGGAAATTGGATGACATGCCTCAGGATTTTGAATTAAGAAAGCTAGAAGTTGAGAATCACTTGATAGTAATCCCTGTATCTGAGGTCATGTAGACTCAAGGTGAAGAAGCCATTTGCCATTTTAGTGTCAGATGTGATGAAGATCACTACAGAGAGAAGCCGAACAAGGGAGCAGATGCAGAGAGAAGCAGAAAATCACGTGTCTGCAGAGAGACAGACAGATAAAGAGAGGAGATTGCTATAATTTTCTTTTGCTCAAATCTTGTCCCATGAGAAGATGGGACTATTCCCTTGTCTTTTAATTCCATGCCGCTTCCCTCCATCATATTTTGATATTTATTTTAGCTCACTTGTATGGGCTTCAGCTTCTTAAACATATTACATTATTCCTAACTGAAGCATCCTGCAAGACAAAATTCAGCCTTAACCTAACATAACCATAAATTGGGGCTTGATTAATTATGTTCAGAGCAGTAAAAAAAGATCTCTGCAGGGATTGCTCATAAATACTACCTTAACAACTAAACATTTATTTTACATGGTAGAAGTGTGGTGATCATCATAGTTGCTCGCTGTGATGTAAAGGACAATAGATTCTTTAGTCAAATTCGTCTGGATTCTAATTGCAGCTCTGCTCATTTAATAACTACATCAATTTAAACAAGTTATGTAGCCTCACTTTGCCTTTTTTTTTTTTTTTAATGTTACTTCTATTGAAATTTTCAAATATTCCCAAAGTACAGAGAATAGTACAATAACAATGTAGGTCCACATCATCCAGCTTCAATAACTATCAACATAACTTCAGTCTAACCATGAGAAAACATCAGACTAGCCCAAATTGAGGGACATTCTACAATATAGACCAGCACTGTTCAAAAAGGAGCCCTGGTTGCACAACAGTTAAGCACTTGGCTGCTAACCAAATTATTGGTGGTTTGAACCCACCCAGTGGCTCCATGGGAGAAAATCCTGGCAATCTGCTTTTGTAAGGATTGCAGCCTAGAAAATCCTATGTGGGAGTTCTACTCCGTCATATAGGGTCACTATGAGTCAGAATCGATTCCATGGCACTCAACAACAACTGTTCAAAAGTGCCAAGATCATGAATAATAGGAAAGACTGAGGGACTGTCACAGACTAGATGAGACTAAGGAGACATGACAAGTAAGTGCAATGTGGGATCCTGGGTTGAATCCTGAATAAAAAAAGGACACTAGTAGGAAAAAAGGTGAAATTAGAATAAAATATCTAGGTCAGTTAACAGTATTGTAGCAATGTTAACTTCCTGGTTTTGATCATTGCACCATGATTATGTAGGATGTTAACATTAAGGGAAATTAGGCAATGTGTATTTGGGATGTCTGTGCTATTTTTGCAATTGTTCTGTAAGTCTAAAATTGTTTCAAAATAAAAAGGTTTTAAAAATAATACTTATCAAAATTCGACCATTCTTGTTTCATCTACTCCTTGCCCCTTTTCTAAAATTCTTAAATGAGTATTTTAAAGTAAATCCAGACATGATACAATTTCACCAAGCACCAGCCTGTGTTCCATTTTACCAAATGTCTCAGAAATATCTATTTTATGGTTGTTTATGTTTGTTGTTGTTTTGTTTTGTTGGTCACATCAGGCTCCAAACAAGATCCTGATACTGTGTTTGGTTGGTAGGTCTCTCAAGTCTTTTTTCATCCCCAACAGTTCCTTCTCTGCCTCCTTATTTTCCTGGCATTTATTTTTTAAGAAATTGGGCCATTTTTCCTATAGAATTTCCCATATTTTGCTTTGGAAGGTTGTAAGCTTGCAGTTCAATTTCTGATTATTTAAAATATGGACAATAACACTCATCTCAGAGAGCTTTTGTAAGGATTAAATTAGAAAAACATGGAAAAAACCCAGACCTTAATAAATGTGTCTCTGACCCTTATTCACTACTTCTTACTCCAGCCCTTTCTGAGAGTTCATAATTTGCTTTTGAGTAGCCACCATTTATTTAACATAAGTAGTTATCAGGCTCCTCTAAGATAGCACACACGTGGGCTAACAGATTTGTTTTCACAAATGATGTGTAATATAGACCTGATCTTAAGAAGACATGAATAAGAGGAAACTCCATCCTACCCCCAAAAGTGACCTTGTGACTTGTTAGTATTAGGTGATTGTAGTCTGTGGACCCGCAGAAACACTTCCTCTGGGAGCTTGTTAGAAATGCAGACTCTCAGGTCCCCTCCCAGACCTGCTGAATCAGAATCTACATTTTAATAAAATTCTCAGCATGTTTGTGTGCAAGCTATATATTGCGAAGCACTGGTGTTTAGAGTCATGAGAAATATTCCTAAAAGGAGCTGTTTGGTGTGCAGAAATTGGGGGTTCCTTTTCTCCACCCTGACAGAGGTCATTCGAGTCTTCTCTCAATCTGTGGAGGCCTTAGAAGGTCTTGTCCCCTTGTGGTCAACTTTTGCCTCACTCTTAAATTCCAACCCAAAGCCGGCCAGCTAAAAGGACTTCTGTAGGCAGGAGACAGCAGAGGTGAGCTATTTCTTTGCTTTTCTTTCTCCACTGACTCCTCAGAAGGAGTCTTAAGAAAGAGGCAGGTTGACAGGGATCACAACAGAGGGTCCCAGACAGAGCTGGAGACAAATGTAGAACAAAATTCTAACTCACAAAAGAGGACCAGACTTACTGACCTGACAAAGACTGGACAAACCCCAAGAGTATGGCCCCCGGACACCCTTTTAGCTCAGTAATGAAGTCACTCCTCAGATTCATCCTTTAGCCAAAGATTAGACAGGCCCATGGAAAAAAATGAGACTAAAGGGGCACACCAGCCCAAGGGCAAGGACTGGAAGGCAGGAGGGGGCGGGAAAGCTGGTAATGGGGAACCCAAGTTTGAGAATAGAGAGTGTTGACATGTCGCGGGGTTGTTAACCAATGTCATAAAACAATATGTGCACTAACTATTTAATGAGAAGCTAGTTTGTTCTGTAAACCTTCACCTAAAGAACAGTAAAAAAAGAAATAAAGAAAGAGGTGGAGTTCCTTAGGGGCTGAAGGCAGCCTTTGGATAAATGTACTGTGAATTCTCACAAACTTCAGCTACACAAGGAAGCCTTTCAAAAATCCTCCAAAATAGCTGTAATTTTTTCTGTTTGTTTTTGCTCACTTCAGAGCATCTAAAAAAGAGGAGTTGGAGAATGGAGATGTACTTGCTTTGGTTTAACCAGATGTCTCCAAGGGATGGCCTTCAGGGTTTGCAGCGAGCAATTAGTAGTCATGTCAGAATTGGGTTGCTGTACTTTTCCATTGACTTCAGTCATAGGGCGTGGTAGTACTAAGAGACATCCTAAGGAATCTTCTATAATCCAGACATACTATTCTTTACCTCCATTAAGTAATGTTAATCTGATTTTCCCTTGGTAATCAGGATCAATCACACCAGTCAATACAATAACTCCCTTCTTTGTGGATCCAGAGTCATGAGGAGCCCAAAGTGGCCAGGTGGCATTCTTAACTTCCAGTTTAATGGAATCAGTGTTGTATCTCCTGATGGGATCATTCTTCCCTTTAGAACTAAGACTGCTAGACTCACAGAGCATAGGGTAGCAGGGACAGGAAGCAAAAATTTTGCAAGTCGGTCACTAGGGGTAATAGTGAGTGGTGCCACCCCCATTTCCACATCTTGATACCTGGACCCATGAATCCTGGCTATGGGAGAAACAGCATCATATATTGGTCACTGGTTTAGAGTATATACAGCTTCCAGGAGAACACTTCCCCAACCAAGTAAAGTATTGCCACCTAGCTGACACCGTAATTGTCTTTAGAAGGCCATTCCATCATTCTCTCAAGCCAGCTGCTTCAGGATGATGGGAAGCATGGTAAAATCAGTGAATTCCATAAGCACGGGCCCATTGTCACACTTAGTTTGCTGTGAAGTGAATTCCTTGATCCGAGGCAATGTCGTGTGGGGTGCTGTGATGGTGGAAAGGCACTCTGTAAGTCCACGGATGGTAGTTTTGACAGAAGCATTGTGTGCAGGAAAGGCAAATCCATATTCAGAGTAAGTGTCCATCCCAGTAAGAAGAAAATGCTGCCCTTTCCATGATGGAAGTGGGCCAGTATAATCAACCTGCCACCAGATTGCTGGCTGATTGCCTCTAGGAATGGTTCCATATCAGGGACTTAGTGTTGGTTTTGTTGTTTTTTTTTTTTTTTTTTTTTTTTTTTTTTTTGTGCTGGCAGATTAGGCACTCAGCAGTGGCTGTAGCGAAGGAAGCCTTTGTGAGTAGAAGTCCATGTGGCTGAACCCATGCCTAACCTCCATGCCAACCACCATGGCCACTTTATTCATGAACCCATTGGACAATGACAAGAGTGGTGAGGAAAAGAGGCTGACTGGTATCCACAGAATGCATCATCCTATGAACTTGATTGTTAAAATCCTCCTCACTTCTTTGACCCATTCAGAGAGTACTATCCACAGGCTTCTTCCCCATACCTGCTTGTCACCAATTTTCCAATCATGTTCCCTCCAAGTCCTTGACTATCCAGCCAAACCATTGCCCACAGCCCACGAATCAGTACACAACTGCACATTTGGCCATCTCTCCTTCCAAGCAAAATGAACAACCAGGTGCACTGCTTGAAGTTTGGCCCACTGGGAGGATTTCCCTTCACCACTGTCCTGCAGGGAGGTCCCAGAAAGGGGCTGCAGTGCTGCCACTGTCCACTTCCAAGTGGTGCCTGCATATCGTACAGAACCATCTGTAAACCAGGCAGGAGTTTTCTCTTTCTCAGTCATAAGGAACTCCCCATGAGGCCATAGGTGCAGCCTGGGAGAAGGAAGGTAATGTGACAGGAGTGGGGACCATGGGTATTTGGGCCACTTCCTCATGTAGCTTACTTGAGCCTTCAGATCCTGCTTGAGCCCAGTCTCGTATATTCCACTTCTATATAATAATGGAGTGCTGCTGTACACGTCGAACTTTATGACTCTGTGGGTCAAATAAAACCCAGTTCATATGACAGCTCAGGCTACATAGTGACTTGGTGGTCCATGGTTAAGCGTTCAGTCTCTACTAAGGCCCAGTAACAAGCCAAAAGCTGTTTCTCAAAAGTAGTTATCTGCAGAAGATGGCAGAGCTTTGCTCCTAATCTGAAGGTTCTCTGCTATGATTCACCATTAGGGGCCTGCCAAAGACTCCAAACAGCATATTTATCTGTCACTGACACTTAAGAACCATTGGATCTGTGCAAACTCATATTCATTGCAGCATTATTCACAATGGCAAAAAGATAAGAGACAACCTAAATGCCCAGCAACAGATGAATGGATAGACGAACAGTACTGCATACACAAAATAGAATCCTGTGCAACAATAAAGAATAGTGATGAATCTGTGAAACATCTCACAATATGGATGAATCTGGGGGTTATTATGTTGAGTGAAATAAGTGAATCACAAAAGGACAAATATAGTATGAGACCACTGTTATAAAAAGTGAAGAAAAGGTTCACACACAGAAAGAAATATTCTTTGATGGTTACTATGGATGGGAGGGCAAGGGAGGAAAATTGCTAACTAGATAGTAGACACGTGTTAACTTTGGTGAAAGGAAAGGCAGTACACAATAAGGGGGACGTCAGCACAACATGACCAAGACAAGGGAAGACACTGAGAGGTACGCAAGAATAAAAGGCAACTATGGTAAATACTATAACATATACAGTCCTTCAAGATGTGGGAGGGCATATGAGAGTACATCCACATGTATATACAGGTTTGGCTATGGAGATTTCTTATGTTATCAGGGGGGATCAGTTCCTGGAGAAGGACATCATGCTTGGTAAAGCAGAAGGTCAGCAAAAATGAGGAAGACCCTCAATGAGATGGACTGACACAGTGGCCGCCATAATGAGCTCAAGCATAACAACGATTGTGAGGATGGTGCAGGACCAGGCAATATTTCATTCTGTTGTACTTAGGGTCACTATAAGTTGGAACTGACTTGACAGCACCTAACAACACAACAATAACATGGATATTTCTACATATATGTATGTGCTGCATGTACATTCATATATATAATAGAGCCTACAGGGGGCACAGTCATGGAAACTTCCTAGCTATAACCAAACACTTCATGGGACTGAGTTACTGGGCTTGAAGGTTAAGGACCATAATTTTGAGGGACATCTAGGTCAATTGGTTCATAAAGACAATTGTTAAGTAGTGTCTGGGGTCTTAAAAGCTTGCTAGCAGCCATCTAAGATACAACTATTGGTTTCTTCCCATCCAGAGCAAAGGAGTGTGAAGAAAACCAAAGACTCAAGGAAGCAGTTAGTCCAAAGGACTAATGGACCACAGGAACCACAGCTTCCACTAGCCTGAGTACAGACGAACTAGATGGTGCCCGACTACCACTACCAACCACTTTGACCAGTATCACAATAAAATGTCCCAGTTAGAGTGGGAAAAAAAATGTAGAACAATATTCAAATTCATAAAGAAGACCAGAATTATTGGTCTGATAGAGACTGGAGGAACACCTAGAGACTATGGCCCTTAGACACCCTTCTGTCTTGGAACTGAAGCCACTCCCAGAGATAACCTTTCACCCAAATAATAGACAGGCCTATAAAATAAACATAACACCTGAGAGGAAAGTACTTGTCATGGATTACATTGTGGCTCCCAAAAACGTCTGTCAACTTGGCTAAGTCATGATTTCCAGTATTGTATGATTGTCTGTCATTTTGTAATCTGATGTGATTTCCCTACATGTTGTAAATCCTATCACTATGATGTAATGGGATGGATTAGCAGCAGTTATATTGATGAAATCTACAAAATTAGATAGTATCTTAAGCCAATCTCTTTTGAGATATAAAAAAGAGAAGCAAGCAGAGAGACATGGGAATCTCATACAACCAAGAAAGCAGCGCCAGGAGCAGAGCATGTCCTTTGGACCTGGGGTTCCTGCACAGAGAAGCTCCTGGTCCAGGGGAAGATTGAAAACAAGGACCTTCCTCCAGAGCCAACAGAGAAAGCCTTCCCCTGGAGCTGATGCCTTGAATTTGTACTTCTAGCCTACTAGACTGTGAGAGAATAAATATCTCTTTGTTAAAGCCATCCACTTGTGGTATTTCTGTTATAGCAGGACTAGATGACTAAGACAGTACCATTAGAACAATCATCTATATGAAACCAAAAGGACAACATCTGCCCAAAAGCAAAGATGAGAAGACAGGAAGGGACAGGAAAACCAGACAAATGGAAATGGGATCTCAGGGTGGTAACGGGGAGAGTGCTGACACATTGCGAGGATTGCAACCAATGTCATGGAACAATTTATATGTAAATTATTGATTGGGAAAATAATTTGCTCTGTAAACCTTCACCTAAAGTACAATAAAATGTTCAAAAAAGAAAGAAGGAAGGAAGGAAGGAAGCAAGGAAGGAAAGAAAGAAAGGATCATTGGATTAGCCTGATCATATGGCCCAAGTGGCAAAGTGGCTTGCACAGCAGCCTGAACCTGTTGCAGAGCCTTCTCTTATTCTGATCCCACTCAAAACTAGCCACTCTTTGAGTCACTTGATAAATAGTCTGGAGTAGCACACCCAAGTGAGGGATATGTTGTCTCTAAAAACCTCAGAAGCCCACCAGGCATTGTGCCTCCTTTATAGTTGGCATTATCCTAAAGTAACAACTCATCCTTCACTTTAGAAGGACTATATCGACATGTCCTGCACCACTGGACCCCTAGAAATTTCACTGAGGTGGAAGGCATCTGAATTTCTGTGGGATTAATGTCCCACACTGTAGCATGCAAATGTCTTACCAGTAAGTCTAGAGTCATTAATACTTCTTCCTTACTAGGTCCAATCAGCATAATGTCATTATAATGGACCAGCATGACATCTTGTGGAAGGGAAGGGCGATCAAGTTCTCTGTGGACTAAATTATAACATGGGGCTGGAGAGTTGGTACACTTATGAGGTAGGACAGTGAAGGTGTATTGCTGGCCTTTCCAGCTGAAGGCAAACTGCTTCTGATGGTCTTTCAAAACTAGAATTAAAAAAAGGCATTGGCCAGATCAGCAGCTGCAGATGTTTTAATTTCCTCAAGTAATGAAACCATATCTGGAACATCAGCTGCGATTGGAGTCACCACCTGGTTAAGTTTACGATAATTCACCATCATTCACCAATATCCATCTGTTTTGTGCACAGACCAAATAGATGAGTTAAATGGGGATGTGGTGGGAATCACCCCCTTGCATCCTTCAAGTCCTTGATAGTGGCAGTAATCACTGCAATGCCTCCAAGAATGTGGTATTGCTTTTGGTTTACCATTTTCTTAGGTAGGGGCAATTCTAATGGCTTCCAGTTGGCTTTTCCTACCATAATAGCCCTTACTGCACATGTCAGGGTTCCAATGTGCAGGTTCCACCAGTTGTTGAGTATATCTATTCTAAGTATGCATTTTGGAACTGGGGAAATCACTATAGAATACATACAGGGACACATTGGACCTACTGTGAGACGGACGTGAGCTAAGACTCCATTAATAATGTGACCTCCATATGCCCCTACTCTGACTGGTGGGCCACAGTGACATTTTGGGTCTCCTGGAATTAGTGTCAGTTCAGAGCCAATATCCAGTAATCCCCCCAAAAGTCTGATTATTTCCTTTTCCACAATGAACAGTCACTCTCATAAAAGGCCACAGATTCCTTTGGGAAGGGCTGGGAGAAAGATTAACAGTATGTATTTTTGGCAGTGCAGTGGGGTCCTTCTTCAAGGGGACCCAGCCTCCTCTTCATTCAAGGGGTTGTGGTTCTGTAGACTGGCTCAAGTCTAGGAATTGACTGAAGAGCTGTGACTCTCTATTCTGGCAATTCAAGTAAGACTGCTGTTTACTTGACCTAGGAGTCTTCTGCTTGTACAGATCAAGTAAATATTTAGTAATTTCCCATCTATTTCACTCCTACAAACACCATGACTAAGTAGCCAACACCATAAGTCCATATGAGTCAGACTATTTTGATTATTGCTTTGACTCTGCTGTCTATTATGGTACCCATGCCCACCTTGCCTTTTTCTATTGTCACCAGTTGGTCCCTACCACCACAGGGTCCAATCAGCCTCATTGTAATAAGGTGTCTTAATTCAGTGAAGGCAGTTCCCACTGTCAATTCTGACTCACATAAAATAGCAATCACAGCAGTTTTCTAGGATACTGGGGCTCCCTTCACAAATTTGTTCCTCACTGTGGTAGTAAATGGTGTGTCCTCTTGGCACTCCATGTGTGGGTCTGTGGGTCCAACCTTAAATTCACTGTATCATGCCAATTTCCCTAAGCCTTTGGATACCTTCTACAGTATAGAAGGCAGATCTTGTACATCAACTTGATTTAGTGTCAGCCACCACTTAATCCATGCTTCAGTGAACCAACCAAATAAACTATTATATCCTTTTCTGACCTCTCGAGACGAAACATTGAATGAAGAATCTCTGCTTAGTAAGCCCATATCAGTAAACTCAGATTGATCCAACTTTACATTCCTTGCACCATTATCCCACACCCTTAATAGCCATTCACACACATATTCCCTAGGTTTCTGTTTGTATATATGAGAAAAATCAAGCAATTTTTTTGGAGTGTAGTGTACCTCCTCCTGGGTCACACATTGTACTTTCACCTCCTGGTGCTCACTGGGATTTAAGTCTAGTTATAGGTCTAGAAACAAAAATCGGTGGTGAGGGTGGGTCCTGGGTACATTCAGGCATTATTGTAAGGCATCTGCCTCAGGTGATACCCCAGGCAATGCTCCAGGTGCTGCCACTGGTGATATCTCAGGCAAAGACTCTCAGGCACAACTAGGTTAATCTCATCAGATGGGGTGGAAGGGATAATGCTTTTACTGGGAAGGATAGATTAGCAGACGAAGATGGAGTAATCTCTTAGATGGGAATAAGAGGGCTGGTTCTGTTGGCAGGAGTGATTCAATGGAATTTAGGGGCTCAGTGTCCCCAGCTTCCTGATTATTTGCCCATATGTCCCCATCCCAAGTTTCAGGATCCTATTTTTTCCCAATCAATGCCCTCACTTTAACTCCAGACACCATTCAAGGTTGGAAATTGAATTGGCATTGTAATTCAGCCACTCTCATGATAAGACACTGAGTTTGTGTCTTAGTTATCTAGTGCTACTATAACTGAAATACCACAAGTGGATAGCTTTAACAAAGAGAAATTTTTTCTCTCCCAGTCTAGGAGACTAGAAGTCTGAATTCAAGGTGCCAGCTCCAGGGAAGGCTTTCTCTCTCTGTCGCCTCTGGGTGAAGGTCCTTGTCATCAATCTTCCCCTGGTCTAGGAGTGTCTTAGCACAAGGATCCCAAGTCCAAGCGATGCACTTTGCTCCCAACTGTTTTCTTGGTAGTCGGAGGTCCCCTGTCTCTCTGTTCGCTTCTCTTTTTTATATCTCAAAAAAGGTTGACTCAAGATACAACCTAATCTTATAGCTTGAGTCCTTCTTCATCAGCATAACTGCCTCTAATCCGGCTTCATTAACATCATAGAGGTAGGATTTACAACACATAGGAAAATCACATCAGATGACAAAATGTTAGACAGTCACACAATACTGGGAATCATGGCCTAGCCAAGTTGACACACATTTTGGGGGAACATAATTCAATCCATAATAGTTTGGTTTTTGGCAGTATCAGCTCTGTTACTGCAAGCAATAAGGCTTTCTTTCAGGGTACAAGTGGCAACTTTCAGGTCTTTTTGTGGCACTTGAGCTGTGACTCTGAAGGCCTGGGCTCATCTCTTGCTTTTACCACTTTGTCTAGCGAAAGCAGGACCAACCAACCAGTCTCCCTATACTTCTGACAAAACTGTAGAAAAGTATCAAATATGCAATCACCCAGAATCTTATCTCTCACAAATATCTGATCCATTTGCAGTGATATTTGCATATTCCTATTGCCACCTCACGCCATGGATTAGCAGTGCCCTCTTTACTGCTGGAGGTAGAGTCATCAGTGCCCTTAGGACTAGTCAGACTTGAGATCCAATTCAGAAAACTCATCCTTACAATTTTGTTCCTCTAGAACCACTCAGTGCCAAATTTCTTAGGCTGGGTTCTCTAGAGGAGCAAACCAGTGAAGCATATACAGGCATTCACCACTTTTCAAAAGTTAACTTTCCACCACTTTGCTTTTATGAAAGATCTACATTATTATCTGTTTTAGCTAACTGAAAGAAATCCGAAGAGGATTTTTGCTTTTGTGAAAAAAGGTGAAAAGCTGAAATATCGTCCAGCATTTGTTTTAGAGACAGCCGTTAAAGAGGCGGCACGCATAGCGAGCAGCAAGAGTGGCATTGTCAAGCTCCTTCCCTGGGAAGTACGCTCAGCATCTCAACATCAAGCTTCCATATCTTGGAACTGTGCCTGTGAGCCTCTGTGCTTTATCTTGATTTTTTGCATCCATTAGCAAGATGTATCCTAAGGTATCAGAAAAACCTAACAGAGCTTTTAAGTGTGTCATGCTTAGCATAAAACTGGACATAGGTTAGTTTTTGGGGTCTGGGAACGTTCAGAAATGTTTCCTGTATAAATTAATAGTAATTGCTTCTTCACTTTATGCCGTTTCAGCTTACGAAAGGTTTCATAGGAATGCTCCACTTTCAGATAGCAGGGGAAACCTATATACATATATATAGAGAGAGATTTATTTCAAGGAAATGGCTCATGCAGGTGGGGAGACTGGCAAGTCCCAAATCTGTGGGTCAGAAGTCAAGCTGGAGGATTCTCCTGACACACATCATTGCAGGGGCTGATGAACCTAAAATCAGAAGGTCAGATAGCAGGCTGCTGGCTCATGGCGCTGTGGGAGCTGGTGAATCCCAAAATCTGCAGGTCAGATGGTAGGCTGCTGGCTCACATCCCAAGAACTGGAGGTCAGAGGATGATGAGTTGGATGCAGGATCCAGAGAGGGCGAGCTTTGCCAGAAGAGCCATATATATTGCATGTCGGCCATACCCTCAAGGAAACTCCCCTTTCAGCTGATGGCTGCTCAAATCGGATCACAGAATGGAGAATGATTACATAACATCTGCCCAACCACTGAGAATCATGGCCTAGCCAAGCTGACACGTAGCCATCATAGGGGGCAATGAAGAATAATTTGAAGAATTTAAAACAGAGAAAATTCAGTAAAGAATAAAATGTAAAAGAAAAAAATCCATCTCTAAAAATTAAAGGTGAACAGAGTTGCGAAAAATGTTTCATTTTAACACAATCAGTATTTTCTAAGCTGTACAAAGACAGCCACGTTGGTTACATCAAGGAAGAAACATCTGATCTTGACAACGGGTTTCCTACTTCAAAGTTTCACCCTTAATTTTGGCTGTAAGTTACTGTTTTTCACATATTGTAGGTCATACACATACCACTACAAACCCTCACGTAGAATTTACACACTACACACACACACACACACACACACACAGAGGCTACTTAATAGTATATTATATAATAGTATTTTATATATATATGTATGTGTGACTATGTTATGTAAACATTACATAATATATATTTTTAAGCCAACTAGGACTCTAAGATTTTTAAATTCTGAAGTGTTTTCTACCATTGTTCAATCCTCTTAAGCACAATGTTCGCAAACTATTATAGATGACTTGAGACAAACACGTGCACAGAGGCATCATAATGGAATTCTGTCACTGGCATTCCCCGAATCAGAAAAAGAAAATCAGAATATAAAAGTGCCATGTCACTAGAACAGGGCAATGATTTTAGTGACAAACGGTAGGCTTCACAACAACCTCCTGCCCTCCCTCCATCTGAGCTCACCCAAGAACGCATCTGAAAGTGTTTCTTGGTACGAAGTACAAAATATGAGCAATGTGCAAATATCAGGAAAGGTTTTTTAAAAAGAAAGAAAATTGCTTATTCCAAAGCCCATTTCAGTACTTAACTATGGTTTTTGAAACATTGTTTAAGGAGGTATAATTGGATGCAAAATAATTTTATTAGAATGCAACAATATGTTTACCCAAGATCCCCCTGTGACAACCATCTAGGACATAAAGAACCCTGATTTAGCCATTGAGAAATACAGCTCCCTCCACATCACCTCCTGGGTTGGTGCCCAAGTTGTTGAAGCAAAAATCAGACCGCTCACATTATGGCATGTCCAGAAAATTATTTTAAAAAATTACTAAACCCCCTATCAACATGAAATGAGGAATAAGCATGCAGTCCTTAGGGTAAAAGGGACTGAGGCTTGATGTAACTGAAGCATGAATCACCTAAGCATGAAGCAGGAGTCCCTGGGTGGTGCAAACAGTTAAGCATTCAAGTTTTAGCCAAAAGGTTGGTGGTTCAAATACACTGAGAGGTGCCTGGGAAGACAGGCATGGTGATCTGCTTTCAAAAGGTCACAGCCTTGAAAACTTTATGGAGCAATTCTACTCTGCACACATAGGGTCTCCATGAGTCGGAATCAACTCGAGGATAACTAACAACAAGCATGAATTTAAATATTTGGAAGCCCTCTGAAGTGACACCATACATCACCGTCAGTCCTGTATTAAGAGTCAATGACATTTTCATGTAGAAGACAGATAGTAAATATTTGTAGCTCTGCAGCCCATACAGTCTTGGTCGCTTCTACTCAAGTTAGTTATCATACCATGAAAGCAGCCCTAGAAAATATGTAAATGCATGAGCATGACTGTGTTTTAACAAATCTTTGCTCGCAAAGCAGAGGCTGGCTGGATTTGGTCCACAAGCTGTTATTTGCCACTACTGTCCTGTATGATTTTCTATGCTTTCCTGGCTAATTGATACAAAATTTCTTCTTTGATATGCACTTTCAAGCAAGAGCAGGAGCCCTGGTGGCACAGTGGTTAAAGTGCTTGCCTGCTACCTGAAAGGTCTGCAGTTCGAACCCACCAGATGCTCCGTGGTGGAAAGATGTGGCAGCCTGCTTCCATAAAGATTTATAGCATTGGAAACCCTATGGGGCAATGCTACTCTGTCCTAAAGGGCCTCTGTGAGTTGGAATTGACTCAGTGGCAGTGGGTTTGGTTTTTTTGGCTCAAGCAAGAAAAAAATAACACATGCAAAGCTCAATAATATTAATTTGGTTGGTTTTGGATAAGTGAGTGCCTTGTTAATTTTTTTGTATTGTTTTATTTGGGGGGAGATTATAGAAACATGACTTCGAGTAGGATCTAGTCTCTAGGGGCTAGCCATTTTTTGAAATTGGAATTGAATGTAGTATCTGCTATTCTTGATATATTTTACTGTGGAGAATTTCTATCCTGAACATTTGCCTTCTGCTTGCAACTTTGGATTTAAAACACCAAATAGATTTTCTTCTGAGTTAATGGGATCAAAGTCTTTGCTTTCATTGTATAGGATCAGTGCACAAGACAATTTTTCTTGGTTATTTGATTCTGAGATAGAGGCCCCCTGCAGGTTGGATTCAGCCCTGATAACAGGCTGATAAAATTTGACAACACAGGTTACCAATATTATCTTCCATTGTGGTTGTGAACAAACTCACAAGGCTGTCAGTTGCTGTCAATTCCGACTCATGTCTGATCTTATGGAAGCAGAGTGCCAGGCTTTTCTTCTGAGGCATCTCTGGGTGACTTCGAACCACCAACGTTTTGGTTAATAGTCAAGCACTTAACCTTCTGAGGCCCACTCTCTAGGCTAGGAACCACCAGTTTACACAATGATGATGCAGGGTATAGTACACAGGAGCTGCCTCACTTTGTATCTCATCCTTGTTTTAAAAACCCAGTGAAGAAGGATCCAGTTCTGAGTCAATCAGGTGAGCCTGACATGTGCTGGGTGAAGTGGTATTTAGTGTAGAACAGTGGTTCTCAACCAGGGGTGATCTTTGCCCCCCAGAGGATGTTTTTCTGCTAGATATTTTTGGTTGACACAACTAGAGGGGGTGCTACTGGGATCTGTGAGTAGAGGCCAGGGATGCTGCTCAGCATGCTGCAATGCATGGGACAGATGCCCACAACAGAGAATTATCCAGCTCCTGGATAGCAAAATGTCAATAATGCCGCGGTTGAGAAATCCTCATCTACAGCCACTTATACACGTGGCAAACCCAGGCCCTGATCTGGGGCCCATGCTTTAGAGGGTCTGTTCTAGCCCTTCTCCAATTGTACTGTCCCCCCAAGCCTGTAGACCAAAAGGACAGCCCACCCAAAGCCCACATCCCCTCCTCCAGACCACATCCTGGGTGGCTCAAAGCCCTGAAAAATCTCACAGAGCTATCTATCCTCCTTAGGGCAAACCTCTTAGCAGTATATGCACCCTAGGCCCAAGGAGTGGATGCCAGCTGGGCATAAGGTATGCACACAAAGGCCCTCACAGTGGCAGAAAGAGCTGGGGTGGGGTTCAAGCTGGGGTAGAAGCTCTGTTTGTTACCTTTGCCCAGCCGTGCAATTGTTCAAAGTGGGTGCAATCAACTTAACCTGCAGAGGGCCTATAGCACGGTCTTGCATCCCTACAGGTTTTGGGGGTCTCCTGCCCAGTAACCTACAGACTCTTACAAGTTCCAAGTGCCTAAGTGCTTCCATATTGAGGTATGTGTACGTTTGTATTAGTGGGTGAGGACAGGGTTAGCAGAGTGTGTCATCCCCCATACTGTCTCATGCCAAACTGGATCAGTAATAACGCATGGACGAGACTCTGAGGGCTGCAGAAATCCCCAGAAAGGAAAAGCCACAGGGGATTATCAAGGCACTCTAGACTCACCTGATCTCATTCTGGGCTTCTCCTAAGATAGTTCTAGAGAACCTGGAAACGGACCTAAGTTCTAGGGCAGAGATTTGCAGAAAGGAATCTGAAGACTCAGTGTCAGCAGGCTGGAGGACCCAATTATCAAGGACTCAGGATTCTGTTTTGGCCCTATTCTACATCCCACTAAAGAGTCAACATTTTTCATCCTTCTGGATGGGCAGTGGGTCACTGTTTATTCCTTGCTAGTTTACATTCAAGAATGCACTTGTCAGTTATGAATGGATGAGACCACAGGCATGGCTTGCTAAAAGTGATAGCCAACCAAAGCCAGGAGCTTAGCCTTTATCAAACAAAGCCTTAAGAGATAGCACTGGGTGTGGCTCAACTGGGAGCTGCTCAGACCAAACAAAACTTGCTCCTCCTGACCGTTGTCCTCAAAGCTCTGGGTGTGGCTCAAGCCAGTCAAACCCAGTTTACTAGCCTACATACCAAACAAAAAATGCAAATTGTCTTACTGTGCCTGTGCACCGTGATAAGCTACGTAGTCCGTAATGTTTGTATTCCTTGTGAGAGATGGTATAAAAGATTCTGCCTCCCTTTGTCTGGGAAGCTTGATTTGAGGTATACACCTCCTTTCTTCTTGCCTGCACACTTGCAACAAATACTGTTCCTCCCGCCTCACCTCCGTGTGTGTTTATTGATGAGAAGCGGCTCTGAGCAGGACCTGCTTTAGGTAACAAATGCAACAGAAATGCCCTTAAACCATGACTTGCAATGAATTGTTGTCCATGGAATCCTATTTAGGTGCAAGCAGGGAGGTTACTATCTCAAGTAGATTACTTGGTGGATATCTTGCACCCCTGGTCTGATATATCTAGTCTAGATTTTCATATATAATGTTTACTTAAAGCGTGGCATGCAGGATTACATTACAAATGAATAAAAATAAATCTATGTATCCCTTTAGTGAATCTACTTTAAAGATATTTATCTTACGTGAAGAAAGAAGTATGAAATACACACATAAATACCTGCTTTATATTCGAGGCATTGTGCATCCTAAAGCAATATTTTTAAGCTGGAAATGCCTTTTGAGACCACCTTGAAAAATACTTTGTGAAATTTGCAGTGCTATCAAATTGTTCGCTTTTATTATAAAATATTCTCTGATAATTCATTCTGTAGGAAAATGATCATTGATCTGTCAGAATGAGCTTTTAAAATGCATCCTGGATTATGTCCTGCAGCAGGTGGTGATCCATCGTGATCTTGTAAGGTGCTATCATGGCCTGTGGAGCAGTATCTCTGGGACACCTACAATCATTAGTAGCATCTGGTTGGGATGCTTTGACCCAGGCTGCTTCTCAGATTCTAGCGAGGATCAGAATTACCTGGGGGCGCTTATTATAAAAACACAGATCATTAGGCCCCATCACCACCAAAAAAAAAAAAACCAAATCCATTGCTGTCAAGCCAATTCCAACTCATAGTGACCCTATAGGACAGAGTAGAACTGCCCCATAGGGTTTCCAAAGAGCACCTGGTGGATTTGAACTGCCGACCTTTTGGTTAGCAGCCATAGCGGTTAACCTCTACGCCCCCAGGGTTTCTTTTTTATTCTTTGGATATGGAGTGGGCCCTGAGAATTTGCATTTCTAACAAATTCTCCTGGAGCCCTGGAAGATCGGCAGTTCAAGTCCACCAGCTGCTTCTTGGAAACACTGTGAGGTGGTTCTACTCTGTCCTATAGGGTCGCTGTGAGTCGGAATGGACTCAAAGGCACCTAACAACAGCAACAACAAATTCCTAGGTAATGCTGAGTCCTTCTTGAGAAATGATGCTTTGGGCTTCAGCAGGGACCAGCAAACTTTTTCTGGAAAGAGCCAAGTCAAAACAAACGAACAACCAATTGCTGAATTGCTGTTTGAATCATGGCAACCCCATGTGTGTCAGAGTAGAACTGTGCTCCATAGGATTTCCAGTGGCTGATTTTTCTGAAGTAGATTGTCATGCCTTTCTTCCAAAGTGCCTCTGGGTAGACTTGAACCTCCAATCTTTCCATTAGCAGCTAAGTGCTTAATTGTTTGCACCACACAGGGACTCCTTGTAAAGGGTCGGAAGACACATATTTTACTTTCCAAGCACCAGGGCGAAAAGCCACACAGAGGAAAGGGGGAAAATTTATACATATAATATAAAATCACTTGGTGATTAAAAAAAATAATAATAACTGCTCCATAAATAAAGCTCCTAAAGTCACTAACAAAAAAAAAAAAAAAAAAAAGACAAAGAAGATAAATATTTTAGGCTTTCTGGGCCATATTGACTTTGTTACAACTACTCAATTCCGTCACTGTACCATGAAAGCAGCCGTAGACACCACATACACAAATGGGTGTGGCTGGGTTCCATTAAACCCTAACTTACAAAAACAGGCAGCAGGCCAAATTTGTCTATCAAGTTGTAGTTTGCTGACCCCTGGCATACAGATTAAAGGGTCTTCAGGCAGGATCCTTAACCTTAACCTCATTTTCCATTCTTGCCCTACGCTGGACTCCAGCCACGATAGTCTCCTTGCAATCTGAAACCTCCCCATCTCCTTCAAGTGTGCATGCAGCCTTCTTAGCAGTGTCAATATAGTATTATGTAGCAGGTAGGGAAGAGAAGAAAGGTTAGTGAGAAAAGAAGAAAGAGAATTAGCACGGAAGAAAGCATTTTAACTCACCAAAGTGAGTCCCAAACCAAAAAGATTTGAAATGGTCTTTTCAGTCTCCCCCTAGCCACCAGCTATTTTTCCTAGTCTTCATTCAGGGATTGCACACCTTTTCAAGGATAACAGTCTTCTGGGTTGTACTGCATAAACACTTTGCCAAAGCTTCTATTTTCAAACCTCATGGAAAAGCTTATTCTGAGTTATATGGTGCTGCTATGACAGGAGAAAAGTGGCTCCAAAAATAAAACAAAAAAAAAGGTTAATGGGAAATGAAAGAAGATTGTACAATTTGTGTGATGTTGTTGCCTTTGTAATATATCCGAAACCCTTCAGTGTTTCTAAGTTCCATGTCTATCTCTTAAGAAAAAAGGCAATTTCAGTCCATTCCTTGTTTTTCTCCTTCCATTCAGACAGACAAACCAAAAATAACTTGTATTGCTAGTTCACTCGAAGGCGTTAAATTCACTGGATAAGAAATCATATTTCAGTTTCTACAACCCATTACCGCTATAAAGAGAAGGACTGGAGTTAGGGAATCAAATGAGTTATACATGTATGCGACCACAGAGTGACTTGAGTGTGCTTAAGTGTTACACATTTAAAAACATTAACTTAAATTGTTGTGAATGGTTTCACTATTTTTCATTTAAATTGAAAATAAGCATGTTATCTTCTTATTAGAGAGCCAACACAACAATAATAAGAAGAAAGAAAAAAAGACTAACAAGAACACCTCCAGCTAAATACAACTCTTTAATTTCCTTTTTATTACTCGAAATCATGGCAAATTACATATTCTACAAACATACATTATATAACATCTTCCTGTGGTTTCAGTCCAAAATGAGTAATAACGAGAAATTGCCACAAACAGTAGTTTCCCTCTCTCCTTTAATCCGGAATGCTGCGCAAAGATTATTGAGAGTTTCTATTCCTCTGAATCTGGACGACCCTTTGATAATCCAGTCCCTGACATTAGCAACAGCAATTGCTGTAAATATCAAGGCACTCAACACAGAGCCTAAAGTAATCAATATAGTTTTAAAATGAAGCAGAACCTTTCTGAAATTAGGCATAATTATAGCACATGTATTACCATGTAATTAAGAGGATACAATGGGCTGAGGGGTGGGGTAGAAATATTTTAAATGTTCAGACATCACCTGTGCTGAAAAAATTACATAGGAAACGCTTTGGAACTCAGTATTAGTCAAAGACAGAAATGGAGGCTTGATTCTTTCCAATCACATTATACTAGACTTCCACACAGCACTTAGAGAACAAATAAGGACATTCCACCCTTCGAGGCTTATAGAATAAATAACTTACCTGTTTTTCTTAACTTCAGGTGTTTCTGCTCCCTGGTACATGATTAACCTGTAGGAGTCCAGAGATTAAGTATCTCTGACAGCTCTTTGTCTTCTTTATCCATTTTAGTTCCATATTTGTCTCTTGCTTTGTTCCAAAAATCAAAAGCCTTCAGGGGAAACCCCCTCTGTAGGTTGGTCTTCAGTGACATTACAACATTTGAGCATTGGTTCAACTGGAACGTGCTCAATGGCAAAGCTCAGGGAGCTGGGCTGCTATATATAAATGTAGCTTACCGTCTGTGCTTTGCATATTGGAACCTTTTTTTTTTAATAAGTAATATCCTTTTTCTTCATCATAACTGGGATTTTAGTTCTAAAGGGAAATCATATAAAAAGTAGGTTACCATATGTCATTGTTCGTGCAAGCCATATAATCACCAATCTTATTCTCTGAATGTGCAACCAAATATTTCTTGATTTTACTATTCAAAAAATCACTTTCTTAATACAATTTTAATTTTATGTATTACCGTAAGTTTTATTTCCAGGTGGGTAAATTCTTAGGATAGGTTATTGAGGTTATTGATCTGCCGAAAGTGATAAAATCCTTGTAGTGTGTGTTTCACGATAGACCATTGATTCCCAACCACGGTTTTGTCACACCACAGGACTGACCCCAATTATATAAGGCAGTTCTCAAAGCCCTAAATTCATTTAGTTTCTCCTAATTGAACTGCGTATATATATATACACATATAGCGCAAGTTCCTTTGAAGGCAAATGGATGAGAGAACTTTGCAAAATTCAAACCACAGGCTGATACAACCTAAAGAAATTGCAATCCCCTTTATAGAGTTCAGGTACTGCACATTCTCAGATCAGCTATTTTAAAAATTCCTTTTAAAACTGTCAGAAGATTAGATAAGCAATTGGCCCACGCTCTTCAAAAAGTCAATGTCGTGAAAGACAAAAAATGTTGATAAACTTTTCCAGATTAAAGCAGACTAAAAAGACCTAACAATTAAATGAAAAACTTGATCCTATAGTAAATCCTGGAGGGGAAAAAATATTGCTGCTAATATTATTGAGGCAATTAGCAAAATCGGAATATATATTCTCTGTTAGATAATAACATTGTATCAATGTTAAATTTCCTGATTTTGGTCTTTGTACTGTAGTTATGTAAGAGAAAGCACTTGTCTTTGCAAATGCATGCCGAACTAATAGAACCATTGCCCATTGCCATCAAGTCGACTCATAGTGACCCTATATGTAGAACTGCCCCATAGAGTTTCCCAGAAGCACCTGGTGGATTCGAACTGCCGACATTTTGGTTAGCAGCCATAGCACTTAACCACTACGCCACCAGGGTTTCCAGAACTATTTGAGGGAAAGGTAATTTCTACAACTTACTCACAAATGGTTTAGCAAATATTTGTGTATTGATATCTGTATGTATATCTGTGTGTGTGTGTATGAGAGGAAGAGAGAGTGTGAGACAGACAGAGACAAACACACAAGGAGAGGAAGCCAATCTGGCCAACTGTTAACAACTGGTGAATCTAGGGGAAGGATATATGGGAATTCATTGCACTAGTCTTTCGACTTATCTGTACGTTTGAAGTTTTTTCAAAATAAAAAAGAAGTTTTTAAAATTTAAGCACACTTGAGAGTTAATTTTGTGCTGGAAAATTGTTACTAAAACATTTTTCAAATATACATCTGTATTTAATTTATACTAATCTTTCCTCCACCATGATGATATTTCTAAAAGCAGTGGAAAGTGAGAAAAGAATGGAATGATACCTTCAAAGAATTGAGAGAAAATATCGGTCAACCTAGAATTGTGTACTCAGTAAAAATATCTTTTAAAAACAAAAGTGAAATCGAGATATTTTCAGACAAACAAAAACTGGGAGAGCTTAAACTGAGTGGGTGTATTGATATTGTGCTTTAAACTATACGTATTCATTATATACACTCATATGTCATACTGGCCTGGCAAGATGTTGTCCCAGGAAATTGATTTTAATTCTTTTGGCCTTAAATACTTGGGAAAGAACTGGTGTTGTTTTCCTCCTGTTATTGCATCTGGTGAACAGTCTCCTGAAAAGGCAGATGGGGTGGCCAAAAGGGGAAAGCAGAAATGTATAAAAATGCTTGGTGAAAGAGCAAAGGGGGACTTCTCACTCATACTGGAGCCCTCCCTAGCTGAGGATCGCAGTAGCAGCTGATTGTCTGTGGGGACTGTGATGGTTAATATTGAATGTGTCAACTTGGCTAGGCTATGATTCTCAGTAGTTCAACCAGGTACTAGACTGGTGGCTGTTCTGTAATACAATTTCATGTCATATTATGCCATGTAATCACTGGCCATGATGTGATCTGATGAGGCCAACCAATCAGTTGTAAGGGGAGTTTCCTTAGGGGTGTAGTCTGCTTCCATGGTTGCCCTCTTTCAACCTTGTGCTCTTTTCATAGCCTATGGATCTTAGAACATAAGCCCGCAGGAATTTCTGGCCTACCACCTGACCTACAGATTTTGAATTCGCCATCCCCACAATTACATGAGCCAAACCCTTGAAGTAAATCAATCTCTCTCTACATATATATATATATATATGTATATGTATATATATATACACAGACGTATCTATATCTGTCCATCTATCAAAAAAAAAAAAAAAACCTGTTTCCATCAAGTCAATTCTGACTCATAACGACCCTATAGGACAGAGTAGAACTGCCCCATATGGTTTCCAAGGAGCACCTGGTGTATTCGAATTGCCAGCATTTTGGTTAGCAGCTGTAGTTCTTAACCACTACACTACCAGGTTTACCTATCTATCTATCTGTCTGTCTGCCTATCGGTCTATCGATCTATCGATCTATCTATCAATCACTGGTTTTGCTCCTCTAGAGAACCCAAATTAAGACAAGAACACTTGGCTATTTTGGATGTCCTCATCACAGATTAGGAATATGCTGTGATGCTCCCCTGTCTTGTGCCTCCATCTCCAAAGGTTTCCACATCCTTTGACTTTAAGGAGACTGTTAATCCTCTACATGAGCTTGCTGGCAGGTTTCCATAATCATACCACCATTCCATCACTACACACCACCAGGGATCTTGAGAAAAATGTTCCCTTAATTGAGAAAGAGTCTGATGCCATGGCCTTCACTCAACAATAGGTTCTGAATATAGAAAACAGTGGTGGGTTTGGATTTAGAGGAAGCAGTATATCACAGCTGCAGACTCTGTAAACAGGAAATTTGGACAACTAGGAGTCTCTCTGTGCTTTAGTTTCTCAGCTATAAAATGAGGATAATAATCTCTAACTCTCCAATTAAGCATATTACTTCATATAATGCTTGGTAATCAGTAAAAATTCATTAAGTGCCCCTTAATAATAACTTTTAGAGCCCTGGTGGTGCAGTGGTTAAAAGCTTGGCTGCTAACCAAAAGGTCAGCAGTTCGAGTTCACCAGCTGCTTCTTGGAAACCCTATGGGGCAGTTCTACTCTGTCCTATAGGGTCACTGTAAGTCAGAATCAACTCGAAGGCAATGGGTTTGTGTTTTGGTTTAATAATAATTATCACTATCACCATCATTGTCATTATTGCTGCTACATGAGTGTGTACTTACATCAATGGCCCTGAAACATGTCTATATGCACATGGAAGGAGACGGCTATGTGGTAAAACAGAAATAACCATATTAATTGAATCCCATACATGTCTGCTACAGGACCTTTGCCCCCAAAAAGAAAGATTTTAGAAAGGGAAAGTGAGACAATCACTGGAGATTCAGGGGCAGAAGGGGTAAAGAAAATCAGGAACCCCAAGGAGAAGAAATGATTTGGGGTAAAGGGCAGGTCAGCACCAACCCAGTGGCCCAGGCTGAGGGCTGTCTAGATTAGGGTAAAAATAAAGATGTAGAGTTCTGATGAAGTTGACAATGTCATTATGAGCAGAAAAATAGCTTGTCAGGCAATGGCACACAAGTTATATGAAACCATCCTTCTCCCATTTAGGTCTTCCCAAAGAGAGTGGGCTACATGTCTAGCAAACTCTTGAAGCCATGTAACCCAGAATTAGGTGGGAAATCTTAGATGGACTGTGTATTTAATAAATAGATTTCTGATTACATTAAAGAATAGAAAATTATTTTCTGGCTAGTGCTGATAAGAGCTCTTTCATTCTCTATTGCAATTATCAGGATAAACCAGAACGTTTTGTTCCTTATAATCAAGGCATGAGTGCAGATACTGTACCTAAAAAGCATTTGCTCTTATGTAGGAAAGAGCAAGTTGTTTGTCTCTATTATCACTAGTTCCCAATTGGTGGAGGGTCAAGTTCATAGACTCCTCAAGGGTTCACTGAGATCTTTTGTGAAATCTGTTTGCTATTGTTAACTGAATGAGTGAATTCAACACTGTGGCTCAGGCTTTTATTGTTGGGTACTAGAGGCTTCAGGCTTCTTTGCTACAGCTCCTCCAAATTCTCATCTTTTCTGATCATTTAATCATAAGTTGAGAGGAAAGGCAGAGAGCTGAATTGTTATCCAAGTTCAAGTCCTATTGAAGTACTTTAAAGTTTTCAGGCAATTGGAACAGTTTCTCATCCCAGCAGTGGATCCTTCCCTGTGGTAGTGATTACTTATTATCTAGCTATATCTAGAAGTCCCTGAGTAGTGAAAACAGTTAATGCACTTAGCTGCTAACTGAAAGGTTGGAGGTTCAAGTCCACCCAGAGGCACCTTGGAACAAAGACCTTGTAATCAGCTTCCAAACAACCAGTCATTGAAAACCCTAGGGAGCACAGTTCTACTCTGAAACACGTGGGGTTGCCATGAGGCGGAGCTGACTCAATGGCAACTGGCATATACTCATATATAAATGGCTCTGCTGTGGTGCAGTGGTTAAGAGCCCAGCTGCTAACCAAAAGGTTGGCAGTTCAAATCCACCAGCCACGACTTGGAAACCCTATGCGACAGTTCTGCTCTGCCCAATAGACTACTCTGGGCAGACTACTCTGCCCAATAGTCAGAATCGACTCAACGGCAACGGGTTTGGTTTGGTTTGGTGTTTCTGCTGTGATAAATTTTAAGAACTACTGCAAAAGTCACTTTAGCTCACAATGTTAACCATTCTCTAGGGCAATGAACCCAAACTGGTCTTATCACCATATTTAATTGTATGTTAGGAATGTATTTGACTGGAAGGGACAAAAACTTGACATGAGTGGGTTCTCAAAACATCATCTCCAAACAGCAGCGTCAATATCACCTGAGAATGTGTCAGAAATACACACTCTTGAGCCCCACCCAGACCTACTGAATCAGAAATCTGGGGTTGAGGCCCAGCAATCTGTGTTTGTAGAAGCCCCTCAAGTGATTCAGATGCACACTAACTTTAAGGAATCCTGGTCTACAAAAAGGAGTCCTGGTGGCACAGTGGTTACAGCACTTGGCTGCTAACCGAAAGGTCGGTGGTTTGAACCCACCAGCCGCTCCGTGGGAGAAAGATGTGGCAGTCTGCTGCCATAAGATTACAGTCTTGAAAACCCTATAGGGCAGTTCTACTCTGTCCTGTAGTGTCACTGTGTGTTGGAATTAACTTGACAGCAGTGGGTTTGGTTTTTATGAGTTGATCTACAAAAACCAGTTAGTTTTGACTGTTTTAACTGAATTGACCTGGCAAGTCAGCTGGACGAAAATAGTGTTTACATACCAAAAATTCCTGAAATATTGAAAAGTTTCTCAAATGTAAAGAAAGTCTCAAGGGACTGATCTCTGGTCTGTAAACTGGTGGCCCACAGCTGAAGTAAAGCTCTAGGTCACCAGTAAAAAAATTAAAAAAAGAAATACTGATCCAAGTCCCACTCTCAGCAGTTCTGGTGCAATTGGGTTGAGGTGCATTGGGATGTTTTTTAAAGATCCCCATGTGATTTTAATATGCAGCTGTAGTCAACTGATTGCAATAAATGGCCACAAATTATGACCCACCCATTACCTATGCCCTTTGCGATGTGCCTGTCACTCCTGTATCAAGAGGAGTCTCTTTCTCCACTCCCTTGAATATGCTGTGAGCATGTGATTTACTCTGGCCAATAAGACAGTAGCAAACATGACGAAAGCAAAAAACTTGGAAAGTGTTTACACATGGGAGTTGCTCATTTGTTGATTTTGGAACCCTGAGACCAACATGTAAACCAGTTTTGGCTAGCCATCTGGAGGGGCCATGTAAAGAGACACCTCAGTTGTCCCAAATGTAACATGATCATCAAAAACCAGACAGCTGCAGCCTACTCACTGACAGCAAATGTGTGAGCCAGCCCAACCAAGAGAATCCAAATTTGAACTGAGAAGTGATCTGCCATATTATGAGCTAAATAAATGGTGTTAGCCATGAAGTTTTGGGGAGGTTTGTTAAGCAGTCAGGGGCAGGTGGAAGGTAATACTTGCTTTCAGTGAAATCATGACTCCTTAAAGGAGAATCATTAAAGCAAGGAACTGGTCTCAGACACCCTCACTTTAGTGTTGTTTGGCTCAGTTCTCCAGGCTACTCTGAACTTTCTCCTTCTCTCCTTTCAGGCAAGAATGCTGTCTTAGTCTGGGTTCTCTATATATTTACAAATATATATAGAGAGAGATTTACTTCAAAGAAATAGCTCACGCAATTGTGAGGAAATGGCTCATGCAATGGGTGGGGAGGGGTACTGGCAAGTCCCAAATCCATGGGTCAGGTGATAGGCTGAAGATCTCTGCTAGCTCAAGTGGTTGCAGGAGCAGACAATCCCAAAATCTGCAGATCAAGCAGCATGCTGAAGTCTTTGCAGGCTTATGTCCCAACAACCAGTGGTCAGGCAACAAGAAGAGTGCAGGGTCAAGAGATAGTTAGCCTTGCCAGAACATCTGTTTATATACTGGAGACAGGCCACACCTGCAAGGAAACTCCCCTTTCAACTGATTGGCTGATCACATCAGATCACATCGTAGAAATGCTTACATTATATTACATTATGGAAGAGCAATCAGTCCAGTGTTTGCCAGACCACTAAGAATCATAGCCTAGCCAAGTTGACACATAATATTAACCATCACAAATGTCCAGTTACCTGTAGCTTCCAGGAGTCTCTTAATTCGCTCAACCATTGCTAAAGGCAAAAGGAGAATTAGGCCATGAGAACATAAGGGGATTGGAGCCCTTGAGAGAAGATAAAATACAGATTTGAGTTTCCAAAAACGTGTTTTTAAAGGAGAATATTAAATAGTGTATTTATTGTTAAGCCTCTGAGACAAAGCTTGGTCTCTGGCTTTCCCCCAGCAGGGATTTAAGAAAGATTATAAAATTTGTATATTGAATCATCACAAAAATTTTTCATTATGTCTAAAGAGATGCATTTCTTGACAAAAAGGAGACGAGTAGGAAATAAATAACGATAGAGCACAATCCCCTGCCTATGTTGTATGATGGTTCTCAATACCCTTCTGCCATTCAACACAGAATAGGCAGAACAATACTTTAACCACAGTGTAGGTGGGGGAATTGGTTTGATTTGATTCACATCTGGCCCCTGCTTATCTCCCCATCTTCATTTGCCTTTATTCTCCTCCCTACTTTTAAACCTATTGTCTTGCTGTTGCTTCTTTCTGGGCCTCTAGCCCCCTTAATCCTTTACCTAGCTAACTGCTTCTTATTTTCAGGTTTTCCTTGGATGTTAACTCTTCCGAAAAGCCCATCCTGGAGTAACTTAGTTGTCCATTCCCTGTTTTTATCCTTCCTGCATATTCCTTTATCATAATGCTTTTCACCCATATTGAGTTTGACACCAGAGTATGAGCAGCTTTACAGTAGGAACGATGTGCTGTCCAATGTTGCATGTTATACATTAGAAATGCATTTGACTGCAAGGGACAAAACCTGACTAGCAGAGACTCAATAAATAAAGATTAATTCACCTCCTCTTCCAAAAAAAAAAGACATACGAAAGTAGGCCATTGGTGGCTTTGTTTCATATTATTTAAATTGCCAACAGGAATTCTGGCTCTTTCTATATCCCTGCTTCAACATCCTTAGCTCCTGGTTGCTTTCATTTCATTTTCATGATTGGTACCTCCTGGGTGCAAGGTAGCTACTGCATTTCCAGGCAATCAACTTGGAGAAGGAAATACCAACCAGGTTTATACTTTTCACCATGAGAGCAAATGTCTTTACTGAAGTTCCGCAGCGGAAGTCTGTTTAGGTCTTATAATTTAGAAATGTGTCAGATGGGCATCCCTCATTGCAAGAGAGTCTAGGGTAGCAAGTAAAAGCAAAGTATTTGCCTTGTGTGCAGCATGTGTATTTGTTGAATAAATATAGGAGGGAATTGCATTTCAGACAAGAGAAAGTCATACTACACTTCTCCATTTAAGAGTCCTTGACTCACATCATGACAGCATGGAAGTATTTAGCCAGAGATTATCACACCTGACTCATTTGTAGCCATCTTAACGCAGCCGTATGCACTTAGCTTGATACGGGATGTGAGGTCACTCATATAAGTGGTATAAATGATGGAATCCAGCCATTCTATGACCTTATTGAGGGGTTATATATAGTGTTTGTACTTGAGAAAGTCATCTTAACTTTAAGAAAACTTGTTCTAACAATAAATTCAAGTGCGGATTTAAGGAAGTTAATGTTTACTACCCATCTTTTACCAGCCCACATCTGGAACCATCTAAAAGACAGACTGAGGCATCAGAGATGCAAATACTGAGAAATGCTAGATTCAAGAAAGCGCTTTCCATCTGCTGTCCAATATGACCACCAGAGCTGAATCAAAATTTATATTTTAACAAGATCCCCAGGTGATTCTTTGTTTGTTTATTGTTGTAGTTTAAATGAAGTTTACATTTCAAATTAGTCTCCCATGCAAAAATTTATACCTACGTTGTTATGTGACCCTAATTGCTCTCCCCATACTGTGACAGCACACTCCACCTTTCCACCCTTAATTCCCCATGTCCAGCCAGCTACTCTGTCTCTCAAAGTGTTTGATTATATTCAGGAAACTTCTTAGCTGTGGTTTAGTCCAGTTGTGCAGACTTCCTTTGTAGTGTGTGCTGTCCTTCCCTTCACCTCAGATAATTCTTATCTACTATCTAGTTAGTAAACAACCCTCACCCTCCCTCCCCACTCTCATAACCATCAAAGAATGTTTTCTTCTGTGTTTAAACCTTTTCTTGACTTCTTATAATAGTGGTCTTATACAGCATTTGTCCTTCTGTGACTGACTAAATTCACTCAGCATAATGCCCCCCAGATTCCTCCATGTTATAAGATGTTTCATGGCTACATGGTTGTTCTTTATTGTTGCATAGAATCCCATCCTGTGGATATACCATATTGTTTATCCATTTGTCAGTTGATGGGCGCCTAGGTTGTTTCCATCTTTTTGCTATTGTGAACAGTGCTGCAATGAACATGAGTGTACATATATCTATTCATGTGACGGCTCTTATTTCTCTAGGATATATTCCAAGGAGCAGGATAGCTGGATCATATGGTACTTCTATTTCTAGCTTTTTAAGGAAACGCCAAATTGATTTCCAAAGTGGTTGTACCATTTTACTTTCCTACCAACAGTGTGTAAGCGTTCCAGTCTCTCCACAATCTCTCCAGCATTTATTATTTTATGTTTTTTGGGTTAATGCTAACCTTGTTGGGGTGAGATGATATCTCATTGTAGCTTTGATCTGCATTTCTCTAATGGCTAATGATTGTTGAGCATTTCTTCATGTGCCTGTTAGCTGCCTGAATATCTTCTTTGGCAAAGTGCCTTTTCATATCCTTTGCCCATTTTTTAATTGTGTTATTTGTCTTTTTATTGTTGAGGTTTTGCAATATCTTGTAGATTTTAGAGATTAGATGCTGATCGGATTTGTCCTAGCCAAAATTTTTTTCCCAGTCTGTAGGTTGTCTTTTTACTCTTTTGGTGAAGTCTTTCGATGAGCATAAGTGTTTGATTTTTAGGAGCCCCCATTTATCTGGTCTCTCTTCTGATGGTTGTGCATTGTTATTTATGGTTCGTATTGTGTTTATGCCATTGATTAGGGCTCCTGGCATTGTCCCTAATTTTTCTTCCATGATCTTTATCATTTTGAATTTGATATTTAGGTCTTTGATCCATTTTGAGTTAGTTTTTTTGCATGGTGTGAGGTATGGGTCTTGTTTCAATTTTTTTGCAGATGGATATCCAGTTATGCCTGCACCATTTGTTAAAGAGACTGTCTTTTCCCCAGTTAATGGACTTTGGGCCTTTGTCAAATATCAGCTGCTCATAGGTGGATGAATTTATGTCTGGATTCTCAATTCTGTTCCATTGGTCTATGTGTCCATTGTTGTACCAGTATCAGGCGGTTTTGACTACCATGGTGGTATAATAGGTTCTAAAATCAGGTAGTGTGAGGACTCCCACTTTGTTCTTCTTCTTGAGTAATGCTTTACCTATCCAGGGCCACTTCCCTTTCCATATGAAGTTGATGATTTGTTTCTCCATTTCATTAAAAAATGCCATTGGAATTTGGATCGGGATTGCATTGTATCTGTGGATTGCTTTGGGTAGTATTGACATTTTCACAATGTTGAGTCTTCCTATCATGAGCAAGGTATGTTTTTCCACTTATGTAGGTCTCTTTTGGTTTCTTGCAGTAGAGTCTTGTAGTTTTCATTGTATAGGTCTTTCACATCTCTGGTTAGATTTATTCCTAAGTGTTTTATCTTCTTGGGGGCTATTGTAAATGGTATTGATTTGGTAATTTCCTCTTCGAGGTTCTCTTTGTTGGTGTAAAGGAATCCAACTGATTTTTGTACGTTTATCTTGTATCTTGAAACTTTGCTGAAATCTATTAGTTCCAGTAGTGTTCTTGTGGATTCTTTGGGGTTTTCTGTGTATAAGATCATATCATCTGCAAAGAGAGATACTTTGACTTCTTCCCTACCAATTTAGATGCCCTTTATTTCTTTTTCTAGCCTAATTCCTCTGGCTAGGACCTGTAGCACAATGTTGAACTAGAGTGGTGATAGAAGGCATCCTTGTCTGGTTCCCGTTCTCAAGAGGAATGCTTTCCCAAAGTCTCTCCATTTAGGATGATGTTGGCTGTTGGCTTTGTATAAATGTCCTTTATTGAGGAATTTCCCCTCTATTCCTATTTTATTGTGAGTTTTTATCATGAATGGGAGTTGGACTTTATCACATGCCTTTTCTTCATCCATTGATAAGATCATGTGGTTCTTGTCTTTTGTTTTATTTATGTGATTGATTACATTGGTTGTTTTTCTAACGTTGAACCATCCCTGCATACCTAGTATAAATCCACCTTGATCATGGTGAATTACTTTTTTGATATGTTGCTGAATTCTATTGGCTAGAATTTTGTTGAGGATTTTTGTGTCAGTATTCATGAGGGATATTTGTACGTAATTTTCTTTTTTTTGTAGTGTCTTTTCCTGGTTTTTCTATCAGGGTTATGCTAGCTTCATAGAATGAGTTTGGGAGTATTCCATCCTTTTCTATGTTTTGAAATACCTTTAGTAGTAGTGGTGTTCACTCTTCTCTGAAAGTTTGGTAGAATTCTCCAGTGAAGCTGTCCGGGCCAGGTCTTTTTTTTGTTGGGAGTTTTTTAATTACCTTTTCAATCTCTTCTTTTGTTATGGGTTTATTTGGTTGTTCTACCTCTGTTTGTGTTAGTTTAGGTAGGTAGTGAGTTTCTAGAAATTTGTCCATTTCCTCTAGGTTTTCAAATTTGTTAGGGTACAATTTTTCATGGTATTCTGTTATGATTCTTTTAATTTCAGTTGGGTCTGTTGTGATATCACCCTTTTCATTTCTTATATGGGTTCTTTGCTTCCTCTCCTGTTTTTCTTTTGTCAATTTAGCCAGTGGTTTATCAATTTTGATCTTTTCGAAGAACAAGCTTTTGATCTTGTTAACTCTTTCAATTGTTTTTCTATTCTCTAATTCATTTAATTCTGCTCTAATTCTTATTATTTCCTTTCTTCTGGCACCTGAGGGCTTCTTTTGCTGCTCTCTTTCTACTTTTTCCAGTTTTAAGGTAAATATTTTGATTATGGCCCTTTCTTCTTTTTTGGATGTGTGCATTTATTGCTATAAACTGACCTCTGAGCACTGCTTTTGCTGTGTCCCAAAGGCTGGTAGGATGTGTTTTCATTCTGATTTGATTCTGTGAACTTCTTTATTCCGTCCTTAATTTCTTCTATAACCTGGTAGTTTTTGAGAAGGTGTTGTTCGGTTTGCATGTGTTTGATTTTTTTTCCCTTGCTTTTTCTGTTATTGATTTCTACTCTTATGGGTTTATGGTCAGAAAAGATGCTTTGTAATATTTCGATGCTTTGGATTTTGCTAAGGCTTGCTTTATGGCCTAATATGTGGTCTATTCTGGAGAAAGTTCCATGTGCGTTGGAAAAGAAAGTATACTTGGCTGCTGTTGGGTGGAGTGTTAGATACATGTCTATGAGATCAAGTTGGTTGACTGTAGCATTTAGCTCTTCTTTGTCTTTGTTGAGCTTCTTTCTGGATGTTCTGTCCTTCACCAAAAGTGGTGTGTTGAAGTCTCCTGCCACTATTGTGGAGCTATCGATCTCTCTTTTCAATGCTGTTAGAGTTTGTTTTATGTATTTTGGAGCCCTGTCATTGGGTGCGTAAATATTTATTATAGTCATGTCCTCCTGGTGTACTGACCCTGTAATCATTATCTAGTGTCCTTCCTTACCCTTTGTGGTGGATTTTACTTTAAAGTCAATTTTGTCAGAGATTAATATTGGCACTCCTGCTCTTTTTTGAGTGTTGTTTGCTTGATATATTTTTTTTCCATCCTTTGAGTTTTAGTTTGTGTCTTTAAGTCTAAGGTTTGTCTCTTGTAGGCAGCATGTTGACAGATCGCATTTTTTTATCCAGTCTGCCACTCTCTCTTTATTGGTGCATTTAGTCCATTTACATTCAGCATAATTATTGATAGGTATGAGTTTACTGCTGTCATTTTGATGTCTTTTTTTGTGCATTGTTCAGAATTTCTTTGTTCTACTTAATTTTCTGTGCTGAGTCATTTTTCTTTATTTTCTTTTCATCTGTTTCATTGTTGTTGATTTTGTATTTGCTGAGTCTTTATATTTTTGTTGTTTTTTATTTTGACTTGTAGGATTGTTAGTTTCCTTTGTGGTTACCTTAATATTTACC
>NW_004444040.1:7678370-7713921 GCF_000243295.1 Trichechus manatus latirostris
CTGCCAACAAATCTTCAACAATTCTCTCTGTATTTTCTGTTATCCCTCCCTGTTCTGGTACTGCAGTCACTCATAGGTTATTCCTCTTGATAGAGTCCCACATAATTCTTAGGGTTTCTTCATTTTTTTAAATCCTTTTATCTGATGTTTCCTCAAATAAGTTGGTGTCAAGTGCTTTATCTTCACTCTCACTATTCTGACTTCCATTGTCTCAATTCTTCTTCTATGACTTTCTATTGAGTTGTCTAATTCTGAAATTTTATTGTTAATGTTCTGGATTTCTGATTGCTGTCTCTCTATGGATTCTTGCAGCCTGTTAATTTTGTCATTATGCTCTTCTCTAATCTTTTTAATTGCCTCTATTGCGTGTTCTGCATTTTGCTTAATTTCCTTCCTAATTTCTTGAAGAGTTCTGTACATTAATCTTTTGTATTCTGCCTCTGGTAATTTAAGAAATTTTCCTCCTCTGCAAAATTTCTAGATTCTTTATTTTGGGAGCTTGCTGAAGCCATCAGAGACTGCCTCTTTATGTGATTTGATATTGATTGTTGTCTCTTATTTATTTTATGTTTGCTTACTGTGTCCTAGCTTCTTGTTTTGTTTTGACATGCCTAAATAGTCTGCTCGTGTGAGCTAATTTGATTATTGGCACCTTTGAAGCTCTAATGTCCTGTCACCGGCTGGTTAGATCTGTTACTAGGTGTGTGAGCTCAGGAATCCACCCATTCCGCCTGTATAGATTCAGCTCAGGTGCCCAGGTAGATAGCCACCAAGTGTGTGGTGTAGGCTCTCACCTACAGTCCTAGACAGGCATGGGTGATTGGTGTAGGCACAGGCATCTGGCTGCAGCAGGGGGACACACTCTGAGCAAGGCAGGGGGCTGACGGCCACCCCTGAGTACCCAGGAGGAAGGCATGTCACTGTTCCCTGGAGTGCGTACATGGGTGGGTCTTGCAGCTGAACTATGAGCACCTAATGCTGTTGGCTATCAGGACTGGGGGGCATCCCTTATTCTTGGGCCACTATCGCAGGTGGCTAGGTGGCATGGGTGGAGCCACAAGTCCTCAGGCCCCTGATGTGGGTAGGTGAAGACCCTTCTTAATGGGCAGAGCAGTATCAAATGTCATGAGCCTGCCACTTCACAGCTGAAACAGTTGAAGTTAGACTTCAGGTATATTCCCTATTGTGCTGTGGTAACGAGGGCCTATGCTGTTGAAATGGGCCCACACAAGTCTCTGCAGGGGGAAAGGCACTCAAAGTCCGTGGATCCCTTATGCCTGTGTCTGGGCAAAGGAGCTGTGCCCACCCTGAGTTCCTGGCTTAAGGGAGCCGGCAGTTTATTTTTTTCCCATTTGTGAATTTGTTCACTCTCCAAAGCCAGGAGAATTGCTGAGGGTGTGTGACGGATCCTGCTTCCAGCCCAGGGGACTCGGCAATTGCTGAAGCTGGTAAGGGACCCAGTGCAGAGCAGGGAGCAGGGAGGTAAATGGGAAAGAGGTTTTTTCCTAAGGGAGGTGTTTTTGATCCAGGCGGTAGGCCAGATGCAAGTACTTATCTTTCGCCGATCGAGGGCTACTTCTCACTGATTCTGGGTGGCTGAGTAGACTCTGCCACTGGGTCTCTCCCGGTGTGGAAAATGCCTCCCGAGCACTGCTACTTGCCTGCCTCACCACTCAACCATGAGCTGATCAGGCCTGAAGGGCTCAGGCTCTAGCCGGATCAGGTCTGCCGACTCCTCGCTGCTTCTGAACCATCTCTCCCTCCCCCTGCCACTCAGTCCAGTTCCTCAACTTTGCCTTTGATGTTCAGGACTCTTAGATTGTCATATATAATCGATTCCTTGTTTTTTCAGGTCTTTGTTGTAAGAGGGTCCACCGGAAGCATCTGACTACTCCACCATCTTGGCCCTGCCTCCCTCAGGTGATTCTTACGTATAATAAATTTTGGGAACCTCTGCTCTGCTAGTAGAGCCCTGGTGGCGCAGTGGTTAAGAGCTCTGACTGCTAGCCAAAAGGTCAGCAATTCAAATCCAACAGCTGCTCTTTGGAAACCCTGTGGGGTAGTTCTACTCTGTCCTGTAGGAACACTATGAGTCAGAACTGACTGGATGGCAATTGGTCTGGTTTGGTTTTGGCTCTACTAGTGATGCTCAGAATTGATCCCTAACTAGCAGCATTAGCGTCTCCTGGGAACTTGTTAGAAATGCAAATTCTCAGCAGGGGTTCAAACCTAAACTAACCAGTTCAAAGCCCTCCTATGGTGTCAATCCATCTCATCCCTCATTTTCACTGATCCTCTACTTTATCAAATATGATGTCCTTTTCTAGCAGCTGGTCTTTCTTGATGATGTGTCCCAAGTAAATGAGCCAAGCCAGGAGTGTTACTCTATTAGAAATCCCTTTACATGGAAACATGAAATCAGGAGAAGGAGGTTCCCTCCCCAGCCAACCACAATATGAAAATACTCTCTTACCTCCATGTCTAGGTACACTGGACATCTGTTTTCTCTAAAGCCTACTCCTAAACTAGCCAGGTGAAAGGGACTGGTATCTCAGGGGACTCTATGGCAACAAGGATAGAGAGCTCTGTGGCAGATGGAATATATTTATCCAGACAGAGTGTTTAGTAGTGACACCTTACAAAGAGTAAACAATTAATGATTGTGGTGATAAGGAAAATATTAGTAACAATTTTACCCTGGAAGTTACTCCAGAAATGAAGAGAGGTGTATTTTATTTTGAGTGAAAAATTGAAAACAGAAACCAGAAGCACAGTAGGATATAAATGAAGACAAAAATAAACAATGTGAGAGGATATGATGAAAAAATTATTGGCTGTTCCAGTTTGGAGCTGGTCTCTCTTTAGAACAGTGTTTCTCAAACGTCTTTTCATTATTGCCCTCAGAAGGAGCTTTTTTATACATTTTTTACTAATCTCTCCAACCTTGGTGGCATAGTGGTTAAGAGCTATGGCTGCTAACCAAAAGGTAGGCAGTTCGAATCCACCAGGCACTCCTTGGAAACCCTATGTGGCAGTTCTACTCTGTCCTATAGAGTCACTATGAGTTGGAATTGATTCAATGGCAATGGGGTTTTTTTTTCTGATTCCCCTTCCCTTGAATTTTGAATACCAAGAATATACTATATATCTGTTTATGTACTGTGTGGCAGTTTGGAGGACCACAAACCATTGTGAAATCTAAGATAGTTTCACTCCTCCAGGAATCAATTTTCTTCCCCTTAGGGTCAATACTGCCCCCATTGGGAATTATGGCTTAGAATAATACACATTCTACTCTGTAATCTGGGCCCATTCCTTCAGACTTTTTGGGTTCCTTATAAAGAGATTTGAAATTCATGACCCAGAAAGAAATTCAGAGTTGTTTTAGTGAAATGACTAGGTATTTTGAAAACAACCCTCTGATATTCATTAAAATATTAACAGTCTGGTAGGTTTTATATTTAATAATATTCAGCCAATTAGCCCACTCTGGCCTAGCAGCCAACACTTCTTCACATTTTCGCTGTACACATAGGCACACAGGCAATCAGTCAGGCAGGAAAGCATTTTTGCAACTTTTTAAAAACATTTTAGAGTTGTGTTTGGAAGCCAGATCTCAAAGTCACCATCCTCTAAAACCAACTGAGCAGTTGGTAGAAACTGTGGTGGTTTATCTATGTTAAACCTGCACCACAAGCCCCTAAAATAAAGCATTGTATCAGTTAGCTATTGCTGCATAACAAACCATCCCAAAAGTCAGTATCTTAAAGTAATGAGCATTTGTTACTGCTCACAAGTCTCTAAGTCAGCTGCATGTACTTGTGTTCCTGGCAGGGCTCACTTAAACGTTTCTACACTCAGTTATAATTTGAGGAAGCAGCTCTGCTGATCTTGACTCTTACATATTTGTGGGTGAGCTGGCTGAAGACTGGTCTAGGATGGCCTCAGCTGGTACAAATGGGCTCTCCTTCATGTGGTGTCTTTCCTCTAGCAAGCTAGTCTGGCCTTGTCCACATGCTTGTGGCAGGGGTCTGAGAGAATGAGTGCTGCAGGGCCTCTTGAAGCCCAGCCACACTGTACTTCTGCTGCATTGTATTGTTCAAAACAAGTCACAAAGTCAGCACCGATTCAGGAGGTGTCCACCGCTTGATGGGAGAAGCTACAAAGTCACATGGCAAAGACATGGATGCAAACATGGAGAATTACAGGAATTTGTATATCAATCTACAACAAGCATTAGGCTTACATCCACCATGCACATGGGTTTTGTGCTAAAATTTCACAACAACATGGATTCTTGTTAAAATTAAGTAAACAGCAATTTTTATGATCTTAAAACAAATTAATAGCAAATTGCAAGTAAAACACATGAATGAAACAGCATTAATCTCCTTCAGTATTGATTTATTTATGAAAAAGATAAACAGAGAAGTGTAGTGGAAAGGACATTAAACTAAGGGTCAGAGACTGGATTTCTCATCCTCTTTCCCAGAATGTAACTTTAGACAACTAACTCATGCTCTCTCAGTCTGTTTGCCCATCTATAACGTAAAAATAATAGGTTTTGTTCCCATATCCTAAAGTTGTTTTGATCCGCAAATGGGGTAATTTTAAACTGTGAATCTCTACACAAACATGATGTATTGTTTCATCACCCCCATCTATTTGCTTTCTGAAAACTATTCCTTTTTCTAATCGTTATGAATGAAATAGTGATACTAATAAGCAGGGGTTTTCTGTGTTACCCAACTAAAGGATAGAAGAAACTGTTCTACAGGAAGACTGAGGACACTTAGCTTGAACGTTTGGCTATGTCTGTAAAAAGCCGAGTGACCTTGGGAAATCTGTGTGACCTTGAGAAAGTGATGTGACCTCTGGCCCTTAATTTCTTTGAAGCTAAAAAGCACATTATTAAACCTGATCATTCCTAATTCCTAAGGATTCTTCGTCATTGAGCTTCTAAATGAACTGGGCTTTTATTGCAACATCCAGGAGGTGCAAACAGTTAACAAGCTCGACTGTTAACCAAAAGGTTGGAGGTTCAAGTCCAGACAGAGGCTACTCAGAACAAAGGCCTGGCAATCTACTTCTAAACAATTAGTCATTGAAAACCCAGTGGAGCACAGTTCTACTCTGACACAGACGGGGTCGCTATGAGTCAGAATCAACTCGACGGCAACTTTTTTTTTTTTTAATGGCAACAAGTTAAAATTCACTATGTTTATGTTAGTAAAGTTGAAAAAGAAAGCACAGAGAATTGTAAATGACCCAGGCATTCTTGTAGATTAGAGGAATTAGTGGATTAGAGGAATTCTCAAAATTGAGAATGAGCCTTTGGAGATGTCAGGCAGGAGAGAATAACAAACAGAGAAACAGGATTGGCAGGATAGTAAGGAGGCAGAGAAATGCAGAGTGAGAATGACAAGGAAATAGATATAAGGTTAGCAGCATTATTTAGAGGTTTTAAAATAACATTCTACCAGCAGGCACCGAGAATGGTTTTGCAAACCCAGCACAATACTGAAACAATTTTTAAAAAATGGAATGTCTTTAGTTAGGCAAACATTGTCCATTTGGCCACATCCCCTAACTCCCAACCTAAATCATGTCTTCATATTACCTGCTTGGCTCCTTTTAGGAATCTGCATTTGCAATCCCTGGTTATTACTAAGAAGTTATTAAAATATGACTCTCCACCTTTTAGTGCATGCTCTAGACTCCAGCAGCCTCACCCATTTGCTGGCTGGGCAAGTTACTTAACCTCTGTGTCTCTGTTCCCTCTAAAGTACAAGCAGTAACATCTGATTTAGGGGATTTATGGAAAGTGATGGTTGTTAGGAGTCCCTAGGTGTTGCAAACCATTAATGCACTCAGCTGCTAACTGAAAGGTTAGAGGTTCAAGTCCACCCAGAGGCTACTTGGAACAAAGACCTGGTAATCTACTTCCAGAAAATCAGCCATTGAAAACCCTACGGAGCACGGTTCTATTCTGACACACATGGGGTCTCCATGAGTGCGAATGGACTCCATAGCAACTGGTTTTAGCCGATTTAAGGTGCATAGCAGGAGGCCTGGTAGTGCAGTGGTTAAGCATTTGGCTACTAACTGAAAGGTCAGCAGTTCAAATCCACCAGCCACTCCTTGGAAACTATGGGGTGGTTCTACTCTGTCCTGTAGGGTCACTATGGATCGGAGTCGACTCAGTGGCAGTGGGTTTGTTTTTGGAAGGTGCATAGTAAAATGGCTCGTACGTAGAAGGCACCCAATAAATCTTAGTTCATTCATTTTTCCTCTCTATCTCTGTCTGTCTCCCCCACCGAATCTCTGTTTCTGTCTCTCTCTCAATTCCCTCTTTTCTGTCCATTTCTCTTCTGCCCCATTTTTTTCTGTAGCTGTCCTCTTTCTTTCCCTATTTTTCTCCCCTCTTCTCTTCTGCCTCTGCCTCAGAGGCTAACATCTTAAGGACACTTGAGCTCAGCAACTTCCTACTCCTTAGAAACAGGCATTGCTTCCTCCAGGATGAGAATCAGCTCCTGCCCCCCCCCCCAGATTTTCCTGCAGGGTTCACACTGCAGTGGCAATGGATGGAGATGGTGATCCCTTTTTTGGACTTGGGGTACTGGGCCCTCTAGAATCAGTTTCACATCCGTGGGCCAAAGCTCCAGCACAAAACCAGCTCTGCAAATACCAGAAGTAAAGAACAAAAAGTTATTTGAAAAGCATTTCTGCTTAAGAAGATAAAAATGGCCAGCAGCTGCACCTACTTACCCACAGTTCCAAGGGAAGTAATTTTAATTACTTTGCTCTTTCTTCTTTTAGCTGAAAATGTTTGATACAGCCAATACAGAAATATAAATGGAAAAGCATCTAGAGTTTGTGTTTTTAAGTGGTGATTTTCTTGAATAATCCTGAGCTCAACACCAGTTGAACTGTTTTATTTCTTGATGGTGCTGCTCTGTATGTAAAGTTAATGGTGTGAAGTGCATTAAAGAAGTACAACTTGGGTTTCTTTTAATAGTTTCTAAAACCATCTAGGAGATTGCTGTAACCATTAATGAGATTCCTTTTAATTTTTTATTTTAATAGGTTATCTATTCTCTCTATATGAGAACTTTTCTGGGTAATTGATTGTTATTTTCATTTCCGCTTTACGACTATGAGATTTATGCTTGTTCACACCATTTGGGAACTGTTTTCGTTTCTATCATTTCTTCCTTACCATTTTAGATGTTTACATGTGCTCTTCTCAAAGAGTAAAATTAGAAATTAAGTTTGCCCAAAGAGTGAGGTGCTAAGACGTCTTCTGTAAACTCCATCTGATTTGCCTTGAAACCACAAGCTGATTTTGATGCCCTCAGGAGCTAGAGCCCCTGCTATTCAGGTTTGCAACCCCAGCATAAAACTCTGCACAGAGTACTAAGAAAGTGAAAAATGACCTTCCTGATAACTAGGCCATGATGTTCCTAACTGAACGTAAACAATGCTCACAGCATAAAAACAGGACAGAAACAAGGCCACTTGGCACCCACAATAAATAATTAACCACGGCCCCCTTGTAACGAGTGATGGCTACATCTTTACCAACAATAAATGTAGTAGCCCTGTGTTAACCTACTGGCCTCCTAGAAAAAAATTAAGATACCCCAGATTCTGGACAACATCCAATTCAGAACTGGCCCTTTTTCCTTAAACCCTACTTAGAAACATTCAACATAAATCTAAATCCTATAAGAAGTACCTTCTAAGTCCCTCTTACCAAGAAGCCCCACAGCTACTCAAGGGTGTGTTCTCCCTTGCTTCAACAAGTTAAATAAATCTTTGTTTGAATCAAAGTATGTTCCTGATGCTTTGGTCAGTGAGCTTTAACAGTAGGTTCTTAATAAATGCTTGATTAAAGAATTTTCTTTTTAAAATGTCTGCAAATTTTTGTGAGCACAGAGACTCTTCCTTTCCAGATTCCCTCTGAACTTCATTTCTATGATACCATTCTCTTCTGGTCTTCAAGCTGGTCCCTCATGGCCTTCTCTGTCCCCTTCTTTCCTCTGCTCATTACAGGTTGGTGTTCCCTAGGATTCCATCTATTTCTCTTTTCTAAGTCACAGTTTTATCATCTATAAAATGCATACAAATTATTATATATACTGTGGTAGAAACTGCTCCACCACTCACCTGTCAGTTTGCTGTACTGTGGTGGCTTGCATATTGCTATGATGCTAGGAGCTATGCCACTGGAAGCTATGCCACAGGTATTTCAAATACCAGCAGGGTCATTCATGGTGCACAGGTTTCAGTGGAGCTTCCAGACTAAGACAGATCTGGAAGAAGGACCTCGTCATCAACTTCTAAAAAATTGGCGAGTGAAAACCTTACAAGTAGCAACGGAACATTGTCTGATAAAGTGTCAGAAGATGAGCCCCTCAGGTTGGAAGGCACTCAAAATACGACTGGGGAGGAGCTGCCTCCTCAAAGTGGAGTCAACCTTAATGATGTGGACAGACTAAAGCTGTTGGGACCTTCATTTGCTGATGTGGTGTGACTCAGAATGAGAACAAACAGCTACAAACATCCATTAATAATCAGAATGTGGAAAGTACAGAGAATGAATCTAGGAAAATTGGAAGTTGTCAAAAAATAAAATGAAACACTTGAAGATAGTTATCCTAGGCATTAGTGAGCTAAAATGGACTGATACTGGCCATTTTGAATTAGACAAACATACGCATATACATATGCAGGAATGACAAATTGAAGAGGAATGGCATCACATTCGTTGTCGAAAAGAACATTTCAAGATCTATCCAGAAGTACAATGCTGTCAGCGATAGAATAATATCCATATACCTACATGGAAGACCAGTTGATACAACTCTTATTCAAATTTACATAACAATCACTAATGCCAAAGATGAAGAAATTAAAGATTTTTACCAACTTCTGCAGTCTGAAATTGACCAAACATGCAATCAAGATGCATTGATAATTACTGGAGAATGGAATGCAAAAGTTGGAAATGATAAAGATCATGGAAGAAAAAATAGGGACAACGCTAGGAGCCCTAATACATGGCATAAACAGGGTACAAAACATACTAACAATGCACAAACACCAGAAGAGAAACCAGATAACTGGGAGCTCCTAAAAATCAAACACTTATGCTCATCAAAAGACTTCACCAAAAGAGTCAAAAGACAACCTACAGACTGGGAAAAAATTTTTGGCTACGACAAATCCGATCATTATCTAATCTCTAAAATCTACAAGATATTGCAAAACCTCAACAACAAAAAGACTAATAACCCAATTAAGAAATTGGCAAAAGATACAAACAGGCAGTTCGCCAAGAAGATATTCAGGCAGCTAACAGACACATGAAAAGAAATGCCCACGATCGTTAGCCATTAGAGAAATGCAGATCAAAACTGCAATGAGATATCATCTCACCCCAACAAGGCTAGCATTAATCCAAAAAACACAAAACAATAAGTGCTGGAGAGGTTGTGGAGAGACTGGAACACTTATACACTGTTGGTCGGAATGTAAAATGGTACAACCACTTTGAAAATCGATTTGGCACTTCCTTAAAAAGCTAGAAGTAGAAGTACCATACGATCCAGCTATCCCGTTCCTTGGAATATATCCTAGAGAAATAAGAGCCATCACACGAATAGATATATGCACACCCGTGTTCATTGCAGCACTGTTCACAATAGCAAAAAGATGGTAACAACCTAGGTGCCCATCAACAGATGAATGGATAAACAAATTACGGTATATCCACACAATGGAATACTACACAACAATAAAGAACAACGATGAAGCCATGAAACATAACATGGAGGAAGCTGGAGGTCATTATGCTGAGTGAATTTAGTCAGTCACAGAGGGACAAATATTGTATAAGACCACTATTATAAGAACTCAAGAAAAGGTTTAAACACAGAAGAAAGCATTCTTTGGTGGTTATGAGGGTGGGGAGGGATGGTGAGGGTTATTTACTAACTAGATAGTAGATAAGAATTATCTTAGGTGAAGGGAAGGACAACACTCACTACAGGGAAAGTCAGCACAACTGGACTAAACCACAGCTAAGAAGTTTCCTGAATACAATCAAACACTTTGAGGGACAGAGTAGCATGGAGAGGGGTCTGGGGACCATGCTTTCAGGGGACATCTAGGTCAATTGGCATAACAAAGCTTATTAAGGAAATGTTCTGCATCCTACTTTGGTGAGTGGCATCTGGGGTCTTAAAAGCTTGCAAGTGGCCATCTAAGATGCATCCATTGGTCCCAACCACCTGGAGTAAAGGAGAATGAAGAACACCAAAGGCACGAGAAAAGTATTAGCCCAAGAGACAGAAAGGGCCACATAAACCAGAGACTTCATCAGCCTGAGACCAGAAGAACTAGATGGTGCCTGGCTACCACCAATGACCACCCTGACAGGGAACACAACAGAGAGTCCCGGATGGAGCAGGAGAAAGGTGGGGTGCAGAACTCAAATTCTAGTAAGTAGACGAGACATAATGGTCTGACTGAGACTGGAAGAACCCTAGAAAGCATGGTCCCCAGATTCTCTATCAGCCCAAAACTAAAACAATTTTCGAGACCAACTCTTCAGACAGGGATTGGACTGGACTGTGGGACATAAAGTGATACTCGTGAGGAGTGTGCCTCTTAGCTCAAGTAGATACAAGAGACTAAACGGGCAGCTTCTGTCCGGAGGTGAGATGGGAAGGCAGAGAGGGTTAGGAGCTGGTTGAACGGACATAGGGAATCAGGGGTGGAAAGGAGGAGTGTGCTGTCACAGTATGGGGAGAGCAATTAGAGTCACATACCAATGTATGTATAAATTTCTGTATGGGGAAAAAAAGAAGTTGGAAATGAAGAAGAAGCATCAGTATTTGGAAAATATGGGCTTGGTGATAGAAATGATGCCAGAGACCACATGCCAGAATTTTGCAAGACCAACAACCTATTCATTGGAAATACCTTTTTCAACAACATAAACAGCATCTGTACACATGGACCTCACCAGGTAGAATACAGAGGATTCAAATCTACTATATCTGTGGAAAGAGACAATGGAAAAACTCAATGTCATCGGTCAGAACAAGGCCAAGTGCCAACTGCAGAACAGAAAAGTTTCTTCAAGTTGAAGATGAAGAAAATTAAAACAAGTCCACAAGTGCCAAGGTATGAACTCGAGTATATCCCACCAGACCTTAGAGACCATCTCAAAAATAGATATCATGCATTGAACACTAATGACTGAAGGCCAGATGAGTTGTGGGATCACATCAAGAACATCATACGTGAAGGAAGCAAAAGCTCATTAAAAATACAGGAAAGAAAAGACCAAAATGGATGTCTGAAGAGATTCTGAAACTTGCTCTTGAACATAGAGTAGCTAAAGCGAAAGGAAGAAATGATGAAGTAGAAGAGCTGAACAGAAGATTTCAAAGGGCAGCTCAAGAAGACAAAGTAAAGTATTATAATGACATGTGCAAAGAGCTGGAGATAGAAAACCAAAAGGGAAGAATACAGTCTGCATTTCTCAAGCTGAAAGAACTGAAGAGAAAATTCAAGCCTCAAGCTGCAATTTTGAAGGATTCTCTGAGCAAAATAGAAAACAACACAGGAAGCATCAAAAGAAGATGGAAGGAATACACAGAGTCACTGTACCAAAAAGAACTGGTCGATGTTCAGCCATTTCAAGAGGTAGCATATGATCAAGAATCGATGGTATTAAAAGAAGTCCAAGCGGCACTGAAGGCATTGGTGAAAAACAAGTCTCCAGGAATTGACGGGATACCAACTGAGATGTTTCAGCAAACGAATGCAGCACTGCAGATGCTCACTTGTCTATGTCAAGAAATTTGGAAGACAGCTACCTGGCCAAACAATTGCAAAAGATCCATATTTGTGCCTATTCCAAAGAAAGGTAATCCAATGGAATATCGAAATTATTGAACAATATCATTAATATCACACGCAAATAAAATTTTGCTGAAGATAGTTCAAAAGTGGCTGCAGTAGTCCATCAACACGGAACTGCCAGAAGTTCAAGCTGGATTCAGAAGAGGACCTGGAACAAGGGATATTATTGCTGATGCCAGATGGATCCTGGCTGAAAGCAGAGAACACCAGAAAGATATTCACCTGTGTTTTATTGACTATGCAAAGGCATTCTACTGTGTGGACCATAACGAATTATGGATAACGTTGGAAAGAATGGGAATTCCAGAACACTTAATTGTGCACATGTGGAACCTGTACATGGAACGAGAGGCAGTTGTAACAGAACAAGGGGATATTGCATGGTTTAAAATCAGGAAAGGCGTGTGTCAGGGTTGTATCCTTTCACCATACCTATTCAATCGGTATGCTGAGCAAATAATCTGACAAACTGGGCTATATGAAGAAGAATTCAGCATTAGAATTGGAGGAAGACTCATTAACAACCTGTGTTATGCAGATGACACAACCTTGCTTGCTGAAAGTGAAGAGGACTTGAAGCACTTAGTGATGAAGATTAAAGTCCACAGCCTCCAGTACGGGTTACACCTCAACATAAAGAAAACAAAAATCCTCACAAATGGACCGAGCAGTAACATCATGATAAACAGAGAAAATACTGAACTTTTCAAGGATTCCATTTTACTTGGATCCACAATCAATGCCCATGGAAGCAGCAGTCAAGAGATCAAATGGCACATTGCATTGGGCAAGTCTGCTGCAAAAGACTTCTTTAAAGTGTTGAAAAGCAAAGATGTCACTTTGAGAACTAAGGTGAGCCTGACCCAAGCCTTGGTTTTTTCAGTTGCCTCATATGCATGTGAAAGCTGGACAATGAATAAGGAAAAACAAAGAAGAAATGATGCCTTTGAATGGTGTTGGCAAAGAATATACCATGGACTGCCAGAACGAACAAATCTGTCTTGGTAGAAGTACAGCCAGAACGCTCCTTAGAAGCTAGAATGGCAAGACTTCGTCTCTCGTGCTTTGACATGTTATCCGGAGAGGCCCTTCCCTGGAGAAGGACATCATACTTGATAAAGTAGAGAGGGTCAGCAAAAAAGGGGAAGACCCTCAACAAGATGGATGGACACAGTGGCTGCAACAATAGGCTCAAACATAGCAATGATTGTGAGGATGGTAGCGTTTCGTTCTGTTGTACATAGGGTCACTATGAGTCAGAACCGACTCGATGGCATCTAACAACAACAGAATCTTCTAATTTCCTGCCAATATCCATTGTTTCTATCTTCCATGGAAATAGGTCAAAATGTTTAATATTGGAAATTTCAAAAATATAATAAAGCCAAAAAAGAAAAAAAACATTGACATTGAGTCGATTCTGACTCATAGCAATCCTTTAGGACAGAGTAGAACTGTGCCATATGGTTTCCAAGGATGAAATGTTTACAGAAGCCCACTGCCACATCTTTCTCCTGCGGAGCACTAGTAAGTTCGGACCACTAACCTTTTGGTTAGCAACTGAGCACTTAAGCACTGTGCCACGAGGGCTCCAAACATACACAGTCATGTGCCGTATAACGTCTGTTCAGGCAATGTCAGACTGCATATATGTCTGTGGTCCCATAAGATTATATTCTTTACTTTATTCCCTACATAGCAATGAATAATAAAAGGTCTTGGATTCTAAATCTTTGTTCTGTCATGTGTGTGTTGGGTGACAAAACACCTTCCTGGGTCTCTTTCATCTGCACCAGGTAGTGATTGGGCTCCACGATTGCCGACATCCTTTAAGGCTCCAAAATCAGAACTGAAGCTCATGCATGACTGAAGGCCCACTCAACCCAGGTCGAAGGGCTTCCTGGTATGGGTTTTGTTCATAAGGCTGTGAGGGCGGCGGAGCACAGGAGTCCCTGCCTCTCGTGATTGCCACCCCCAAGCCTGTCCCACCATCCCCAAAGCACACAGAGGTGGGGGAAGGGGGGCTTCCTGGAGCGGAGAGGTAGCTGCCATTCCATTACTGGTACGCAGCCACAGGCACAGCTCAGAGTACAGGAATCCAGGGTTTCAGCCCAGAGAGGGGGAGGTGCAGCTGCAGGAGGGCCATTGTTCCCACAGCGTCCCAATCACATAAGGTACTATTTCATAGAACATCCTATATGGTGGATGTTAAGTGAAACATGACCGTAATAAGAAATAGAATCTGTAGAATGACCCTTATGTACCTATCTAAAAGGAGACCTGGTGGCACAGTGGTTAAGCGTTCAGCTGCTAAGGTTGGCATTTGCAACCCACAAACCCTTTCCAGGGGAAAGATGTGGCAGTCAGCTTTCCAGCTTCCCTGGAAACCCTATGGGGCAGTTCTCCTTTGTCCTATAAGGTCACTATGAGTTGGAATCAACCCAATGGCAATAACATGGCAATAACAGTAACATCTCTAACTTAGACACAAAGTGTCCACAATTGAACTTCTCCCCCTTTACTTGTATCTAAGTGGAGCAAGCACCACATACTCAGTTGTCCAAGACGGTAACCTAAAACCCCCTATAGAACGCCATGTCTTTCTCTTTCCACGACCAGTCTATTTCCCCACCCAGTTGCTCTACTTCCTAAAAGGCTCATGCAACTATCCTCGTTTCAACTTATCCCCAAACCTCCACTTTCTTGTTTAGACCTGCAGAATTTCTCCCCTTTGACTTGTGCAATGATTTCCTTGCTTCCAGTCTTGACCTTTATCATATTCAATCACTTCTTGTATGGTTGGTGTGACTGTTTCCTGACTAGACTGGAAGACATTTGAGGGCAGGAACATTATTGTTTTCTTTCTTTATATTCCTAGTGCTTGAGTCCTTGACATGTAGTAGGCACTCAATATAATTAGTAATAATTCCAAGCACTTATCACTGGGTATCAGGCACAAGTCTAAGAGCTTTATCTGTTATTAACATTCACCCTCACTGTAACCCTTTTAGGTAGATGCTATTATTATCCCACTTTGCAGAAGAGGAACCTGAGGCATAAAGTTGTTAAATGATTTGCCAAATGTATTCAACTTGTCAGGCATAAAATCAAGAATGAATCTCAGGTATGTGTTGAATAAATGAAAAGATAATTGTTTGAAAGGATGAATCATGAAAAAATTATTAAGATACTCCAGCTTCTGGACAACATCTAATCCAGAACTGGCCCGTTTCCTCAAACCATCCTTAGAAGCATTCAACATAAGCCCAAATCCTATAAGCAGCCCCTTCCAAGTCTCTCTTACCAAGAAACCCCCCAGCTGCTCCATGAAATTTATGAATATCTAATAAGCCTCTTATCTTGACTGATTTGTAAAAGCTACCCTTCCATAAGACCAAGAGGTATCTGGAAAAACTTGTTGGGCTTCAAAATACGGCCTCTGTCTTCTCACTAATACTGGAGATTTCCCCATCAGAACCCATTGCTCTCTCATAAAGCTTTGCTCTCTTAAGTTACTAATGTTCTTTAGAAGGGGAATATTTTTGGTTATTCATTGTCATTTGTTCTTTAGTGTGGATAAGTGGAGGTTAGGATATGAGGAGTCGGGGTGGGAAGGACCTTGAGGGTAGTGGTCGCCTAAGTTGGGTGGAAAAGCAGAAAGACTTTAGGATATAATGACGAGCAAAAGACACTAACTTCCCTTATGTCTGGATTCTTTATTAGTTTTTATTGCTGAATGTTTATTGGCTTTTCTCTTTTTATTTTGTTTTGTTTTTAAATAAAAAGGCTTGGGTTGCCAGACCTGGAAATGAAAGGTGATAACATGGAAATCTACGGTCTCCATAAGCTCACTAGGGATGGAGGAAATCTCACAGTGTCAGAATTTATGAGACCAGACAAGGCCTGGCTACCCACCAGGAACTTTTCATCCTTGTGCCTGGATGATAAATTACACTATCATTTTCAGGGACCATTTGCTATAGAAAAGCAAATTAACCCAGTAATTTTTAAGTTATATCTCTGAGGCTTCGTGAAGACACTTCCAATCTGGTTATGTTTTGGTCCTGAGGCCCTGGTTTCCTGATTCTTCTCTGATTGTACTAACTCCAGTCACTGGTTTGGAAGGAAGTTGGATTATTTTTACAGGCTTGCAGTTTATAACGAGATGAAAAGCTAACGGTGGAAATACGTGCTAGTGGAAAGCTAATGATCATGGATGTGTTAACTACCTCTTTATTTTCTCATGACTTGTGTTCTAAGCTGTCAGTATTGAGTTTCCATAAACTAAATTGATCTTCAAACTTGTATGTTATTTTAAGGGTTTAGGATATTTGGTTTTATTAACCAATTGCTGTCGAGTTGACTCCAACTCATACTGACCCTATGTGTGTCAGAGTAGAGCTGTGTTCCAGAGGGTTTTCAATGGCTTATATTTTACAAGTAGATTGCCAGGCCTTTCTTCCAAGGTGCCTCTGGATAGACTTGAACCATCAACCTTTCAGTCAGTAGCCAAGCATGTTAGCTGTTTATATTACCCAAACTCCTTGGTTTTATTAGCTAAGTTGTATTCATGTCTACGTGGAAGAGAAATTACATCATTTATTATGGTATGTTTTATGCTATTAATCGATGACTATTTCGATAATGTAGTTCTTGAATCAATTGTTTATGGTTTTTAATTAATGTACTTTTAAATATGAAAATGCCAAAATACTCCTTTTGCCCTCAGCTTAGCTAGGCATTCTTTCCTTGTAGATAGATAGAGAGAAACAAATTTCCTCCGTGTGCTTTGTTTTCTATTTCTTTCTCAAATCATTAATTCACTCATCCATCCATCCTTCCATTCAGTTAATAAATACTTATTGAGCACCAAGTATGTCCCCACTACTGTACCAGGGGATCAGGATTAAATGGTGGATAAGAGAGATACTGTCCCATTCTCATGCTCGAATGGGGTTACAGACAGGGTAACAGGCAATTGCCACACAAGCCTATTACAAGCAAGTACAGAATGCTCTGGAGAATGCAGTAGCACCAGGTAACCCAAACTCAGGTTTGTGGAAGGATTCCTAGGGGACACAAAGGCCAAGCAAAAACTTGAATGGTAAGCAAGAATTCATGGAAGGACGAGGGGGAAGAAACAGAGAGTCGAAGCAGGATTAAAGGTGAGAGAAAGTTTGGGACTGAGACAATTTAAGAAGAGATGGTAAGAAATGAGGTTGAAGAAATATACCTGAGTTAGTGCAAATGGTTAATGTGCTTGACTGCTAACCAAAAGGTTGGAGGTTCAAACCCACCCAGAGACACCTTGGAAGTAAGGCCTGGTGATCTACTTCCAAAAAATCAGCTATTGAAAACCCTGTGGAGCACAATTCCACTCTGACACACATGGGGTTGCCATGAGCCAGAGCTAACTCGCTGGCAACTGTTTTTTTCCAGTTGGGAAGAGCCTTTATTGTAACTAAGCCAAGGAAAGAAGCCCTCACTGAGAAGCTGTAGATGCACTTTGGCCATGCCTGCAAATGTCCTGTGAGTCCAATGTCCCATTCAGATGAGAAAGAATCAGCTTAAGTTTTAGATTCAGTTTGCTTTAAATAAAATCAATTTGTCCCAGTAAGAATTTATTAAGCATGCACTTTACCCTCCACTCTGTGCTGTATGTTGTTGTTGTATTGTTAGGTGCCATCGAGTGTGTTCCAACTCATAGCGACCCCATGTACAACAGAACGAAACACTGCCCAGTCCTGCGCCATCCTACAATCCTTGTTATGCCTAAGCGCATTGTTGCAGCCACTGCATCAATCCATCTCATTGAGGGCCTTCCTCTTTTTCTCTGACCCTCTACTTTACCAAGCATGATGTCCTTCTCCATGGACTTATCCCTCCTGATAACATGTCCAAAGTATGTGCGATGTAGTCTCGACATCCTTGCCTCCAAGGAGCATTCTGGTCATACTTTTTCCAAGACAGATTTGTTCATTCTTTTGGCAGTCCATGGTATATTCAATAGTCTTCTCCAACATCACAATTCAAGGGTATTAATTCTTCTTCAGTCTTCCTTATTCATTGTCCAGCTTTCACATGCATATGAGGCGACTGAAAACACCATGGCTTCCATAAGTCGCGCCTTAGTCTTCAAGGTGACATCTTTGCTTTTCAACACTTTAAAGAGATCTTTTGCAGCAGATTTGCCCAATGCAATGTGTCATTTGATTTCTTGACTGCTGCTTCCATGGATGTTAATTGTGGAGCCAAGTAAAATGAAATCCTTGACAACTTCAATCTTTTCTCCATTTATCATGATGTTGGCTATTGGTCCAGTTGTGAGAATTTTTGTTTTCTTTGTGTTGAGGTGTAATCCATACTAAAGGCTGTGGTCTTTGATCTTCATCAGTAAGTGCTTCAAGTCCTCTTCACTTTCAGCAAGCAAGGTGTGTCATCTGCATAACACAGGTTGTTAATGAGTCTTCCTCCAAGCCTGATGCCCCATTCTTCTTCATATAGTCCAGCTCCTCAGATTATTTGCTCAGCATACAGATTGAATTGGCATGGTGAAAGGAAACAACCCTGATACACAAATTTCCTGACTTTAAACCACGCCGTATCCCTTGTTCTGTCCGAACAACTGCCTCTTGATCTACGTACAGGTTCCTCATGAGCACAATTAAGCGTTCTGGAATTCCCATTCTTCCCAACGTTATCCATAATTCGTTATGATCCACACAGTTGAATACCTTGGCATAGTCAGTAGAACGCAGGTAAACATCTTTCGGGTATTCTCTGCTTTCAGCCAGCATCCATCTGACATCAGCAATGATATCCCTTGTTCCAAGTCCTCTTCTGAATCAGGCTTGAATTTCTGGCGGTTCCCTGTTGATATACTGCTGCAGCCGCTTTTGAATGATCTTCAGCAAAATTTTACTTGTGTGTGATATCAGTGATGATATTGTTCCATAATTTCCACATTTGACTAGATCACCTTTCTTTGGAGCAGGCATAAATATGAATCTCTTCCAGTCAGTCGGCCAGATAGCTGTTCTCCAAATTTCTTGGCATAGACGAGTGAGCAGTTCCAGTACTGCATCTGTCTGTTGAAACATCTCAGTCGGTATTCCATGAATTCCCGGAGCCCTGTTTTTCGCCAATGCCTTCAGTACAGCTTGGACTTCTTCCTTCGGTTCCATCAGTTCCTGATCATATGCTACCTCCTGAAATTATTGAATGTCGACCAATTCTTTTCGGTACAGTGACTCTGTGTATTCCTTCCATCTTCTTTTGCTGCTTCCTACATTTAATATATTCCCCATAGAATCCTTCAATATTGCAACTCGAGGCTTGAATTTTTTCTTCAGTTCTTTCAGCTTGAGAAATGTTGAGCATGTTCTTCCTTTTTGGTCTTTGCACATGTCATTGTAATACTTTTCTTTGTCTTATCGAGCTGCCCTTTGAAATCATCTGTTCAGTTGTTTTACTTCATCATTTCTTCCTTTTGCTTTAGCTACTCAACGTGCAAGAGCAAATTTAGAGTCTCTTCTGACGGCCATTTTGGCCTTTTCTCTCTTTCCTGTCTTTTTAATGACCTCTTCCTTTCTTCATGTTTGATGTCATTCCACAACTCGTCTGGTCCTCAGTTATTAGTGTGCAACGCGTCAAATCTATTCTTGAGATAATTTCTAGATTCAGGTGGGATATACTCAAGGTCGTACTTTTGTTCTCGTGGACTTCTTCTAATTTTCTTCAGCTTCAGCTTGAACTTGCATATGAGCAGTTGATGGTTTGTTCTGCAGTTGGCCCCTGGCCTTGTTCTGACTGATGATATTGGGCTTTTCCAACGTCTCTTTCCACAGATGTAGTCGATTTGATTCCTGTGTATTCCATCTGGTGAGGTTCATGTGTATAGTTGCCGTTTATGTTGGTGAAAAAAGGTATTTGCAATGAAAAATCATTGGTCTAGCAAAATTCTATCATGCGCTCTCCGGCATCATTTCTATCACCAAGGCCATATTTTCCAACTACCGCTCCTTCTTCGTTTCCAACTATCTATGAAGTTTAGAATCCAAAGTTCTGAATGTGACTAGTGATATAGCAGGAGTATAATTAGGGACAAGGAGGAAAACTTGGGTTCAGAGATCATGAATGCTTCTATCTGTCCACTAAACAAAAAATTCTTGTAATGTGTTTTTCATTTGTCTCAGCTATGTAAGTGGGTGTCCTATTATCCAATAAACGAAAGACCGTATTAACAGCAACACTGCAGAGAACGTTTTCTGAAATTTTAAAAAAGGTTTTTTGAAGTTTCAGCAAAGGACATCGAATGCAACTTCTATATTACTTTTCTATTGCAAGAAGATCTATACCAGTGAGGACTAAAACACTTTCAAGACTGTGTGCTAGTCATAAGAGTTGAAATCTCTCAATATTAGGTAAGTGGGGCCAAGACACTAGGCAGAAATCCTCAGGGCTACACTTAATAAGTGTATAAAATACAGGTGCTCCCACGAACAGTGAGGTTAAAAAAACAACAGCAACAAAAAAAACATTGCCAGCAAGTCGATTACAACTCACAGCAACCCTATAGGACATAATAGAGCTGCCCCACAGGGTTTCTAAGGAGCAGCTGATGGATTCAGACTGCCAACCTTTTGGTTAGCAGCCGAGCTTTTAACCACTGCGCCACCAGGGCTCCCATGGTGGGGTAGGTGTTCATTTATCCAGGAAGCAGTCTACCTCAGCTTAACATGACCATCTTAAAATAATGTTATTCCCTTTGATGACAGGTTTAAAAAGAGACGTCCTAACTTTCTGAAGTCACTAAGATATCGTTCAGTTTTGTACTGCTTGATAATTTAAACATAAAGCACCAAGCAGTGCAGCTACTGAATAATGCTCATAGAATTATACATCGTAATGTACCCACTGTATTTCTCCACACTAAAGAACATTTTGGACATTTTGTTTAGAATCATCACCCACACTAGGCAGAGCAACATGGTGTGTAATTTTGTGTCAGTCTACACAATTCATTAAGAACAAAAGAGAAAAAGAGTGAAAGAAAATCATGATTAGTAACCAGTGAACATAGGAGACCTGGTGGCACAGTGGGTAAGAGTTCAGCTGCTAACCAAAAGGTCTGCTCTTCGAATCCACCAGCCACTCCTTAGAAACCCTATAGGGCAGTACTACTCCATCATATAGGGTCACTATGAGTTGGAATTGACTCGACAGCAATGGGTCGGGTGGCACAATAGAAGCCCCGGTGGTGCAATGGTTAAGGCAAGGTCAGTGGTTCGATCCACCAGCTGTTCCACGGGAGAAAGATGTGACAGTCTGCTTCCGTAAAGATGTACTGCCTTGGAAACCCTATGGAGCAGTTCTACTCTGTCCTATAGTGTTGCTCTGAGTTGGAATTGACTCAATGGCACCAGGCTTGTTTTTATTTTTGGTTTGTTTGTTTAACCAGTGAATGTATTCCATAAACCAAATTCCACCACAGTCTAGACCAATATTAAAATTATAGTTTCATTAAAAAAAAATTTTATTTCTATTTAAAAATCTATTGCACTTAATTAATCAGAGGCTGACTATGGCTTGTATGGTGGCATTGGTGGTTCAGTGATATAATTCTCACCTCCCACTCTGGTGACCCAGATTCGATTCCTGTCAGTAGAGGCTTATGTGGTGCTATGATGCTGAACAGGTTTCAACGGAGCTTCTAGACTAAAACTGACTAGGAAGAAAGGCCTGGTAACCTACTTTCAAAAATTAGTCAGTGAAAACCCTGTGGAGCACAACTTTCCAATCCCCAACTGACCATGGGCATAGGGCAGAATTGGACAGTGTTCTGGTCTGTTGTGCATTGGGTTGCCATGAGTCGAGCCAACTCCACAACAGCTAACAGCAACAACAACAATGGCTTGTATATGAGCAGCCATCTAAGATACTCCACTGGTCTCACCTCCTTGGGAGCAAGGGAGAATGAAGAAAACAAGACACAAGGGAAAGATTAGTCCAAAGGACTAATGGACCACAACTACCATGGCCTCCACCAGACTGAGTCCAGTATAACTAGATGGTGCCCGGCTATCAGCACTGACTGCTCTGACTGGGATCACAACAGAGGGTCCCGGACAGAGCTGGAGAAAAATGTAGAACAAACTTCTAACTCACAAAAAAAGACCAGACTTACTGGCCTGAAAGAGACTGGAGAAACCCCTAGAGTATGGCCCCTGGACACCCTTTTAGCTCAATAATGAAGTCACTCCCGAGGTTCACCATTCAGCCAAAGATTAGACAGCCCCATAAAACAAAATGAGACTAATGGGGTACAACAGCCCAGGGACAAAGACTAGAAGGCAGGAGGGACAGGAAAGCTGGTAATAGGGAACCCATGATTGAGAAGGGACAGTGTTGACGTGTTGTGGAGTTGTTAACCATTGTCGTAAAACAATATGTGTACTGTTGAATGAGAAACTATTTGTTCTGTAAACCTTCATCTAACGTACAATTAAAAAAAAAGATTACAGCCTAGGAAACTCTGTGGGGCATCTCTACTCTGTCCCATAGGGTCGCTATGAGTCAGAATCAACTCAACTGCATACAACAAGAAGAAGATACGTGACCTGAGACCTGTTCACCATCCAGACTAAGACAGACTAGGAAGAAAGGCCTGATGATCTACTTCAGAAAGTCAGTCAATGAAATCCTTATGGAGTGCAATGGTTAAATCCACAACCGATCGTGCGGCTGGCACAGAACTGAGCAGAGTTTTTGTTTCGTTGTGCATGGAGTCAGGGACTGACCTGATGGCAGCTAACAACAACAAAGAGTAAGTGAGCTGCTGTCCCATTTTGAGCTATAGCTTTTGTGGATCCTGTTAGCTTCAAATCTTTGTTACCTCGACCATGCAAGCTTTCCAGTAAGAGAGCTTGAAGCCAGAGCTTCTCAAACTTTCCTATGCATAGGATTCTCCTGGAGTCTTTCTTAGAAGTGCAAATTCTGGTTCAGCACATCTGGGGTGGGAGCCAAGATTCTGCATTTCTACAAACTCCCAGGTAAAGCTGATACTGCTGGTGCCAGGACTATAAGTAGCAAGGCCTTACTTAGGGTGATGTTGGAAAACTCCACCCAGACCAGCTTGTGAGTTGCTTTAAAAACAAGGCATCCTAAAGAGACTCAGACCCTCAAAGCAGTTTAAGATTTTTCAGATTATTTTTTTAGTTTTATTGTGCTTTAGGTGAAAATTTACAGCACAAATTAGTTTTTCATTCAAAAATTTATATATAGATTGTTTTGTGACATTGATTGCAATCCCCACAATGTGTCAGCACTCTCCGCCTTTCCACCCCAGCTTCCCTGTGTCCATTCATCCGGTTTTCCTGTCCTTTCCTGCCTTCTTGTCTTTGCTTTTGGGCAGTTGTTGCCCATTTGGTCTTGTACACTTGCCTGAACTAAGAAGCACGTTCCTTACGTGTGTTATTGTTTGTTTTATAGGCCTGTCTAATTTTTGACTGAAAGGTGGACTTCAGGAGAGTGGCTTCAGTTCTGAGTTAGCGGGGTGTCTGAGAGCCATAGTCTTGGGGGTACCTCCAGTCTCTCACACACCGGTAAGTCTGATCTTTTTTTGAAAATTTGAATTTTGTTCTACATTTTTCTTTTGCTCTGTCCAAGACCCTCTATTGTCATCCCTGTCAGACGGGTCAGTGGTAGTAGCTGGGCACCATCTAGTTCTTCTGGGCTCAGGCTGGTGGAGGCTGTGGTTCATGTGGTCCACTACTCCTTTGGACTAATATTTTCCTTGTGTCTTTGGTTTTCTTCATTCTCCTTTGCTCCAGACAGGATGGGACCAATAGATGTATCTTAGATGGCCACTTATAATCTTTTAAGATGCCAGATGCTACTTACCAATGTAGGATGTAGAACATTTTCTTTACGAACAAAATTTTGCAAATTTAAATTCTCTTTTGTGAAATCCTGGGATAGTTTAGGGGCTTATTTTGCAATATATGTTGCATATTCATGTTGTGGTCTTACTTAGGTGGCATTTACCCACAAACTCAGCCTTGCAGCAAATCCATGGCATTCAGGTAAGGGCCACACACCAGTAAGCCTCTCTGCAGGACAACAGGCAGTTGCCAATTATCTTTGGTAAGTTCACTATTTAAGGCATTTGTACACATCAAGAGAATCTGCTTGGCGGGACCAAAAATATCCCCCCACCCCCACCCCCCGGGTATAATGTCACAATGTATGTTATTCACCCTGGGATCAGGAGACCATTGTCTTAGGCAGGTTCCCTAGAGGCAGGCCTGAGCTAAGGAAGCATTTGCACATGAATTATTGAGGAAGTACTCTCAGGAGACACCTGCCTGTTCGTTTGTCTTACTGTTGTGGCTTGCATGTTGCTGTGACGCCACCGGTATTTCAAATACCAGCAGGATCACCCATGGTGGACAAGTTTCAGCATTTCAGCAGAACTTCCAAACTGAGACAGACTAGGAAGAAAGGTCTGGTGATTTACTTCCAAAAATTAGCCAGTGGATCACAATAGAATATTGTCTGGTATAGTGCTGGAAGATGGGCACCCTAGGTTGGACGGTCTTAAGAATAGACTCGAGAGCATACTAACAATCATGAAGATGACACAGTTTGGTTCTGTTGTGCATTGGGTGGCTATGAGTCAGAGCCCAACTCGATGGTAGCTATCAGCAACAGTAGATATGGAGAGGTGATGAGAGAGAAGCAAACATCTAGCCGGAGTCCTAGTTCATGACAAAAGAAACATGGACACATTTGGAAACAGAAGTAAGTCTGGAAGGCCAGCTTGGAATTCAACTATGACAAAATAGGGAGATGTCCTGGGTAGTGTATTGGCCTGACAATGCAGACTCTGTTTTGCAAATGCTTCCCTAAGAGAAAGCCTGGGGCCTGGGGCCATTCTCTGGGGTTTTTCTTCCTGGTAACCTTTCCACAGACTCTGCATTCTCCAAGTTTGTGCTTTCCTAAAATCAAAGAGGCTTTTTATCCTATCAGATGACAAACATCTCATTTTCTTGGCACCATCCCAAGAACCAGCAAATGCCAGATTTCTATAAATGAAAGATTCTAAAACCTAGAAAATCCATTCCACAGCTGAAGGGGGGGAGAAAAAAGAAACTCTTTTCAGTTTCTTTTAACATAAGTGTCTGCGCGTTTCAAAGTTAATTGCATTTATTTTTCATATCATATCTTTCTGGTTTTAAACAAGCTTATGTAAAATAAAAACAAATGTATTTTTAAATGCGCTAAGGATAGGTTCTATCTTCCATGTTTTGTCCTCAGGGCATACACATTCTGAAAATACCTTTGTGCAAACCTTGTGTAATCGTTTCTAGTCTTGAAATGTAAGCACCTTGGGGGAACAAATAAAATGCATTCTATCTAGTCACCACCTTTAAAATTAAATAATAATAATAATAAACAAAACTGTATTAGGAAGAAGTGAAAGACTTTGTCTAGGTAGCTTTCTTCAGGAAGAATAGACAGTGGCCTGAAGAACTGGACACTTTGCACTTTGAGATATGGTCAGTCATAAACGTGTGAGGGCTCTGGGAGGAGAGGAGATGGAAGTGGCTGGGAGAATCTCTTCACCTTGACAGAGCAGCAGAATAAGCAGGCCCCAGAGCGTCCTGCTTCTCTTGGGTCCCATCAGGCAGGCAGGCAGTGCATTCTATTGCAATGGCCGACTCCTACATCACTGGAGCTGGAAGATGCACAGTGTACGTTCAGTATTCATTATAGATTTGGACTGAATGGATGCCAAGCGGAACTCCTGCTCTGCTCCCCAAACCTTCTCCAAACACAGTCTTGCCCAGCTCAATAAGTGGCAACTCTATACTTCTAGTTGCCCAGGCCAAAATAATTTCAGTCACCATTGCCTCGTCTCTTTTTCTCACAGCCCATAGTCAATCCATTAGCTAATGCTGTTGGCATTACCTTCGAAACCAGAATGCGATCATTCTCCCCACGTTCTGGTGTCTAAGTCACCATCATTTCTTGCCTGGACCATTGGAATATCTTCCTAGGTGTTCCTTCTATTTCTGCCTTTGGCCCACAACACTCTTAACAAAGCAGCCAGAGAGATCCTTTGAAAACGTACATCAGATCATATCAGTCCTCTGTTCAAAACCCTCTAATAGCTCCCATCTCACTCAGAGTAAAAGCTGAATTGCTTACAATAACCTACCAGGCCCTACAGAACCATCCCCTTACCCTCCACCTTCCCCACACCACGTTACCCTCTTGATCTCCCTTCACCTATCGTTCCTCCCCTTTGTCCCCCAGCTGCAATGGCCTCTCCCTGTTTCTTGGATGCTCTAGGCATGATCTCACCTTGGGGCCTTTACCTGGAACAGCATTCCCTCCCAGATACCTGCATGACTAACTCCCATACCTCCAGCAAATCTTTACTCAAGGTTACCTGCTTATTGCCTGATCTCATTATTTAAAGAACAGACCCTCTGCCCCAGCCCTTACACTCACTCTCCCCGTCTTGATTTTTTTTTTTCCTCCTTAATTCTTATCACCATCCAACATACTAAAAATTTTACTTAGGCACTCATTTTCTGTTGTCCCCAAGGGGACATAAGTGCCATAAGAACAGTGATTCACGCCTCTTCAGTTTACATGTTGATGCCCAGGACTTAGCACAATGCCTGGCACATTGGTAGCTCAATAAATATTTAAAGGAGTCTTACAACCTGCCAAACATTCAACCAGTCACCACGTAAGGCTCTGAGAGTAGATAAATCAGCAAAACATTTCTGGCCCCTGCTCTTAGAGAGTTTATAACCTAGAGCTGCACTGTCCAATACTGTAGCTAGTAGCCCCATGTGGCTATTTAATTTTAAATTAGTTAAAATTAAATAAAATTGCAAATTCAGTTTTTCAGTCATTCTAGCCACATTTCAAGTACTCAGTAGTCTCACAGGCTACTATCTTCCATAATGGACAACTTGGAGGTAGAACATTTCCATTATCACAGAAAGTTCTTGGACAGTGCTGACAGATAATTTTCTCTCTTGATAGATAATTTCGGGTTTGTGTACTCCAATTCCCTTATTTCACATTTGAGGAAACTAAGGCACAAAGAAACAAAATGACTTGACCGAGATCACACAGCTAGTTAAAAAACAAATCCAGTATTACAGCCAAATTCTTCTAATTCCCCTGGCCAGTGGACAGATAAGCATGATATCGAGGTGCTATAAGACAAATCAAATTATGAAACAAATAAGCAAACTAAAACAAAAAGACCCTCCCTTTGCTTTAAGGTATGAATATATTTAGTCTATAATGCCAGAAAAAAAGAAGGTATTTGATAGGCATCTGTCTCTTTTCTTACCTACTATTGTCTGAATGCTTTTCCTGTTTGGGAGATATTTCCTACTGTATGAATCTTAGTAGAAAGTAGAGCCTGATCCTTTCTATGAAGCTAAAACAAAGAAACAAAAACCAGATGGATACCCACCCCACCTTTTCCCCAGTGGCTGGGCTGTGAATTTGTGATCAGGACTTGGTCAGTCAGATGCTTCCGTTCTGGACTTTTCATGGGGAGTTACAGAGACAAATGGGAATGTAGCAGCCACCTACTACCCTCAGGCCACCTCTGACTGCAAACGCAATATGGTCGAACAGTCCTCAGACTCAGAAACTCCCTTGTATCCTGTCCATTTTCAAAGCCCTATTATCCATCCTTCTTCCCATTTGTGTGAGCTACCGACTATTCTCAAATGTTTTGTTTTCTGTCCTGCTCAAATCAGCCAGAGTCCCTTTCTGTTGCTTGCAGCTAAAAACTCTGACTGACAAAATACACCAATCAAATTAAAATTAGATTGTAAACTAATGGTTCCTGGTGTTTTTGTTTATGTTGAACCTTGAACACCAGGATGTCCTTCTGGCTTACATGGAAGATATAGCTCATAGCTGAACATTACTGGTGGGAGATACACAGCTCAGACCTTTGGGCTTTTTATTCTTTTAGAGGAATTAGCTGATTCGATTGACTGTGCATTCAATGATTAAAAAGAGCAAAAGGTAAACAGTCGCAGATTCATGGGTCACGCTAGCTTTAAGAAACCCTTCAAGGAAATACAGTCGATTCTCATTATTCACAGATTCCGTATTTGCAAACAGCTCTCATACTGTAAATAAGTGTCCTTTTAGCAGCCTATTGGATGCTATGTTTTTTGCATTTTTATCCTTTTTTGTTGGTGGTGGTGACTTTGCTGTTTAAAATTATGCCTAAGTGTAATGCTGAAGTGCTGTCTAGTGTGACTAAAAAAGAGAAAATACTTGTGTTAGATAAGCTTCGCTCAGACATGAATTATGGTGCTATTCTCAGTGTTTTCAGTGTTAATGAATTAACAACATATATTAAAAAAGGTGGCTTAAACAGAAGCACGCATATAACAAGGTTATGTGTTGATCAGCTATTGAAAATGTTGTAACAAGAGGCTTGCAGGAACCTAACTCTGGTTCCCCCTAGGAACAATGTTTCCATATTCAGTAGTAAGTTTTTGCAGTGACTTTATAGAATGTAGTGAGGGTGAATTAAGTTAATACATGTAAAGCTTTTAGACTCATACCTGGTGATAAGTGTTAGGGATTATTATTAATTACTGAGTACCTACTATGTGTCAAGAACTCTGCTAAGTACTAGGGATAAATAAAAGAAAAACGGACTTCCTGTCCTCAAATGTCTTCCAGTCTAGTCGGGAAATAGTCATGCCAACATTTGAGTACTTTAATATGATAAAGGTCAAGACTGAAAGCAAGGAAACCAGGCAGGAAGGAGTGCATTGCACAAGTCAAAGGGTGGAATTCTGCAGGTCTAAACTGAAGCAGTGGATAAGAAACTGGAGGGCTGGTGGTGGGGCACAAGGAACAGATTGGATGTGGGAGGTGAAAGAAATGAAGACCTGTATGGGGGTTCTGGTTACTACCTTGGACAACTGAGAAGATGGTGATTCCTCCACCCAGATACAAATAAAGGAGGAAGAGGGAAGAGAAGTTCAGTTGTGGATAAAACTACCACAAATAAAAAGAATCAATTGTGCCTGGAAAGCTAAGGCTTAAAGTGCGATGACACTTCCGAAGTTCTAATAATAAACACCTCTTTGTGACTTGTATTAAGTTAGGCATCAGTAACTGTTTCAATCATTCTCATCTACTCAGGAAATTTATCTGAAGGGAAAATGCAGACAGCAACGTTGAGCTGCTGGGAGACCTTCCCAAGTTGGAGAATATCAACAGAGTAAAATTGTTCATGAGCACTTTGGAATAAAATAGTCTTGTATATGAATTTACCATATTTAATTTCTATCCCCCAAGTGATTGGGCATTTAATCTTTTTCTAAAAGTAGAGTCTGTATCAACCACGTTGACCTAATTGATATTTATAGAACACCTTACCCAACAAATGCAAAATACACATTCTTTTTAAATACAAGTAGTAGGTTCACCAAGATAGACCAAATACTGGGCCATTAAAAAAAAAAGTCTTGATAAATGTCCAGTGTTTCGAGTGATTGAAATCTTACAAAATGTTCTATAACTACAGTGGATTTTATCAACAACGTATCTAGAAAAATGTCAAATAGTTCAAACATCAAACATCAATTAGCCTAATTCTCACCAGGAATATGAAGAGAGTGATGTGGGTCACCTCCTGGCCAAGGTAGTGAAGAGCCAGTGAATATTGTCCATGTTGCCTTGTTTCCCTCACCTTCTAGTCAAATGAGAGGGATCCAGTAGAGGACTCCAAGGTCCTAGGGAATGGTGTTCTCCTCATGAAGAAGTAAACCTCTATTGTGTTAAAACACTGAGATTTAGAGTTTTTGTTACAGCAATTAGTCTCCTCTGAAGAGTATTTAGTAAATCCATATACTGAATTAGTATATCTACACGGGACCTTTCTTGAATGGACCAAATTTGTCCAGATTTATTTTTCTCTCACATGAAAGTTCATGTAGGTGTTCTTGGTCGATAGACGGTGCATGGTCTGCGTAGTCGTTTAGGGGCTTGTGTTGATGGCGGCTCTGCCCTTTCCGACAGGTAGATTTGGAGGTTGCCCTGGTTATTGACATCCGGAGGGTACACAAAAAAAGAGCATGGAGGATTACACATGGGAAATATTTATGGGCCAGGCCTGAAAGTGGCCCACATCACTTTTGTAAACATTCCATTGACTACGTTTCTGTCACATGACTGTACCTAACTTCAAAGGGCCTGGGAAATGTAGGCCAGCCAAGAGCCTGTAAAAAAAAGAGGAAACAGGTTGGTGAACACATAGTCATTTCTTCTGGTTGTTAAATACCTACTTTGGTCTTTGTCTTACTTTTCTAGGGTTGCTATAGCAAAAGTGAATGACTTTAAAGAACAGAAATGTATTTTCTCCCAGTTCTGGAGCCTAGAAGTCCAAATTCAGGGCATTGGCAAGGCTATGCTCTCTCTCTCTCTCTGTTGATTCTAGGGGTACATTCTGCCTTATCTCCTTCATTTTTTGGTAGCCCTGGGCATTTCTTTATGTTCCTTGGCTTGCAGATGTATCTTCACAGGGCATCTTCCCCTGCGTGTGATTCTATTTCCTTGTCTGTCCTTCTCTTTTATGTGATTCTACTCAGAACAGATTAAGATTAGGACTCATCCTACTCTGGTATGACTTGTTAATTTCACTGATAATATCCACAAAGAAAGACCCTTTTTCCCTAAACAAGGTCACATGCAGGGGTTAGGAATTCAATATTTCTTTTTCGGGTGCACAATTCAATCCATAACAGTCTTCTTCCCACACAAGAACACATTCCCTCCCTAAGAGAGACAACTCAAAGCTCCATCCAATCACTACATCCAGATCAATTCCAGGATCCTCAGGTAATGGTACAGATCACTACATCCAGATGGGGTTCCTCATAGTCCAAGGACCTATTATCTAAAAAGACAAATCACCTGTAATCCCCCTAAACACACAATCGTAAAATAGAATACTGAGAGACACACACATAGCAATTATGAAATCCTGCTAAGCAGATATTGTGATCACCCCTTCCCACAACCAACCTGAGGGTGGGGAGACTTCCTTGATAGACCCTGATTTTACTTTCTGGGAGTGACTCCCTTGTCCATGACCTGCCCTCAAGAAGTTTCTTTCTTGTCCATAAACTTCCATGGTCATTTCTGAGGTAGGCAGTGGAAAGTATACCTTCCCTGGGGGATGCTTTCATAGCTAGACTCCAGCTAGTTCAAGTTTTGGGTCTCTGAAGGTAGTATTTTTTTTTTCCCAACACATATTTGTTAAGCTTATTCTCTGTGTGAGGTCCTATGCTAGATACTGCGTTCAGTGGTTTAAAAACACAGATAAGGTCCCTCTTCTCATATATCTTATGTTCTAGTGAAGGAGATAGACTGAAGGTTGTTATAAAGTTCAAACAATCAGAACTTTTATATTCCTGGCTCGCAGTTTCTTTGGCAATGCAATTGCTTTAAAAATCTAGTATGCTCATGCCATGATATAATTCTGATCCTAAACATAGTTCTCAAGTCTGTTTTGTATTAGTTTGTTTTCTAGCCCCCATGTCTTCCTCTTTTAGTTTCATGGAGCTATTTTAAGGTCATGTGAAACAATAGACTCAGGTAGGAATGTACGGCCCTTGATCTGATCTTTGCAATCACTTTATTCAATTATGAAGTTTTCCTGGACCTTTGCAGACCAAAGCCTTTTCAGTCTTATCTATTACTATGTGAGGTTCCAACTTTGTAATAGGGATTCTTCCAATTTCCTTCCATATCGCCATAAAACCAGCCAATTCTTGTCTAAACTCATTTCAATCTTCTAATCTTTTGCTAAAAGCCATCAGGAGTTGCCAACACACAAACGGGTTGACACTTCCATCCACCTTCCGTAGAGCATGGCTTGCATATCAGTGGTATCAGCATCACTTGGGAAGCTATTAGAAATGCAAATTCTTCATCCCATTCTCCAGACTAACTGAATGAGAAACTCTGGAGGTGGCGCCCAGCCATCTGTGTTTGAAAACCCTCCAGGCAAGCTTGATGCATGAAGGTTGAGAACCACTGCTTTAGAACTACAGGGATCAGCCTACCATGTTATAGGAGCTGGTGGAAGAATATCTGGTTGGAGCAGGGAGTACATGTTGGCAGGCAGAATAACACAAAATCATACAGAGAAAGAGGGACAACCAACCATTACGTTCAGTTAAGGTGATGATTTTTAGTTGTTGGGAAGTCAATTAACGTAGTTTTCTCCTGACCAAAATTTATTAAGCTCTTTAAAGTTACCCTGTAATTCTGTGCATGTAGTTGTCATTAATGTTTTCACTTTAGAAAAAGTCAGAGCGTTGTTGTCTTTGTCTGAAGAGTGCTTCTATTACCTTTGGAGATCAGGTCTTTCCCAATTCTATGTGGTTCCAGGGGAGCTGTAAATTATGGCGCCCCATGCCTTTAGTTGTAAGGGAAAGTGAATGACAGGTTCAGCTGAATCTCGTAATCTACTTCTGTGATATATGATATTAGCAATTATTATGGGTATGGACATGTGGCTCAAGTGGAGTCAATCAAAATACAATCAGAGCCAATGACTGACTGACATTTGGTACCAAAGGCCCAGTTTTCTGCTCATCTGTCCACAAGGCTGAGCACAAGAACAGCCTGGCTCTTTGTAGTACCCTGTGTTAGTTACAGCAAGAAATACTGGCTGCTGTAACATACAAACTCTGCAATTTTAGTGCCTAACACAAACAAGTTGTTTCTTGCTCACGTAAGAGCCCAGGTAGGTGTTTTGGATGGCAGGCTGTCTTCTAAACAGTCATTCAGGGACCTAGGATCCTTCTATCTTGTGCCTCCATCATCCCATTTTCCTCAGAGCCTTCAACATGTCCAGCACACAGAGAAAGAAAGAGAGTGTGAATTATTGGATGTGGAAGGTTTTCATGGGCCAGATCTGGAAATGACATAAATCATTTCCTTCCATATTCCGGTATCCAGAACACAGTCACATGGTCACACCATACTGCAAAGGAGGTTGGGAAATGAGGTCTAGTTGTGCACCAGGAGGCAAAGGAATAAGATATTGGTGAACTCATAGCGGTCTCTGCCACAGACCCCACTCATAGTGATTGATCCAATTAGTGGGATGTGCCCCAAAGCAGCCAATCAGAATTCTTCCCTGGGATTTGTATAAACTGAAATGGAGTGTAAGAGATTCTGTCTTAACATAGCATCACCAGGACATTAAAAAAAATCAACATCTAGTTTGTCACTAAGTCTTACAAAATTATTCTGTTGTTGATGGAGCAGAATACACCACAGCTGCTGTGTGTGGGCTGCTGACAGTTCACAGATGCTCCCTCCTGTAGAAAATTGCCCTTGGCCTAACGGAGCCACCTCACTTGGGATTCCCTGGGAGGCTGTGCCTTCTCCTGGGAACAGCCCCCAATCAGTGACTGATAAGGTGGTAAAAAAGCCCAGCTCTCTTGGTTTGAAGGAAAACAGCACTGTAGTGCCATTCATGCTCCAGAGCTCCCCGTAGGGTCAGGCTGACTTAGGCTGATACAACACCTTCTTTTATGGCCCAATCCCAAAGGTTTCTTCTGAAAGCATCTCAAACTCTACTTCTGGGGAACCTGATCTAAAACATCATCTTTAGCCCCTTCATATCCATCTCTTTTTATTTCTGTTGAAACAACCCTCATCCTAGTTCTTAAGGTGTCCAACTCTAGTCTTTCCTGTACAGGATAATCAATGTTAGCATACTGCACCTCTAGTAAAACGTTTTTCAGGCAACTCGTTCTGTTTTTAGGAGTCCTTGGGCGGGGCAAACAGTTAAGTGTTTCACTACTAACTGAAAGTTTGACAGTTTGAACCCATCCAGAGCTGCCTTGGAAGAAAGACCTGGACGTCTGCTTCCAAAAGATCACAGCCTTGAAAACCCTATGGAGAGCAGTTCTACTCTGCACACATGGGGTTACCATGAGTTGGAATTGACTTGACGGCAACTGGTTTGGTTTGGTTTGTTCTGTTTTTAAGGCTTCTATAAAATCTTCCTGAATACTCCCATTCATCATCAATCCCAAAATTCTAAAGCACTTTGACCCTTATAGTATTCTGCTTTGAATTGTAGTTAGATGTGTGCATGCCTGTCTTCCGTGAGAAGAGAGTTTGCATATCTTTCATCCATGTGTACCTAGAGTTTTTTCCTTAATTTTCCCTTCAGGATGCAAACCAATAATATACATCGACGAGGACGCCTTAGTTACAGCCTTAAACCAAAATCAAACCCCCTGCCATCGAATCAATTCCAACTCATATAGCGACCCTACAGGACAGAGTAGAACTGCCCCACAGAGTTTCCAAGGAGCAGCTGGTGGATTCGAACGGCCGAACTTTTGGTTAGCAGCCGCCGAGCTCTTTACTATTAGGTAACCTGGGTTGGAATGTGTGAAAGAAAGAATATGTCATTAGTGTATGTCACTGTAACTTGTATCTGGACTTCCCCATGCTCCATCAACCAGGGGCAAGAGGTAAGCCAAAGAAGGTCCTTGGAAATTCTCCCACATATTCTCTGTAGTGATTAATCAAGGCACTGGTATTCTGGATACACAGACTGGGCAATTTGGTGTCAGTTTTTCAAACCCTGTCTTGATCTAGAGTCACAGCTATGACTTTGATTGTAAGATGCATCTTACATTATATTATATACCTTTAAGGGGGAAAAAATTCTGGCAATTAGACTTTAACATGTCCTTGGTTTAAATGTGAAAAGATATATGTTTTAGTTATTTAGTGCTGCTATTGGAGCCCTGGTGGCACAGTGGTAAGAGCTACAGCTGCTAACCCAAAGGTCAGCAGTTCAAATCCATCAGTTACTCCTTGGAAACTCTATTGGGCAGTTCCCTGTCCTATTGGGTCTCTGAGTTGGAATCGACTTGACGGCAACGATTTATAATAGAAATACCACCAGTGGGTGGCTTTATTGAGCAGAAAGTCATTTTCTCACAGCTTAGGAGGCTAGAAGTCAGAATTCAGGGCACCAGCTCTAGGGAAATGATCTCTCTCTGTCTACTCTGGGGAAAGGTCCTTGTCTTTTTTCAGCTTCTATTCCTAGGTTTCTTGGTGATCACATGACGTTTATCTGTATCTTCCCCTCCTTTTGTGCTTGCTTGCTTGCTTAATCTGCTCTTCTATATCTCAAAAGAGATTGATTTAAGACTCACCCCACACTAATACTGCCTCATTAATATAACAAAGAAAACCTATTCCCAAATGGGATTATAACCGCAGGTATAAGGGTTAGGATTTACAATGCATATTTTTGGGGAACACAGTTCATCAATCCAGTCCATAACAACATATATATTACAAACAGCGTAATGAAGAAGTATCTAGACTTTGGTTAAGAACATTGGCCTTGGAATCTGATTTTGATCCAGGGTTGAAAATTTTTTTTTTCCTCTCCCTCCTTTTTTTTTTTTAATATTTTATTGTACTTCAGGTGAAGGCTTACAGAACAAATAGTTTCTCATGAAACAGTAGTACACATGTTGTTTTATGACATTGGTTA
>NW_004444040.1:7714077-7744462 GCF_000243295.1 Trichechus manatus latirostris
TGTCCCCTTCTGCCTTCTGGCCCTTGTCACTGGACTCCTGTACGTCGTTAGTCTCATTTGGTTTTACAGGGCTGTCCACTCCCAGGCTGAACAGTGAACCAGGGTTGAAATTTTGTCTCTGCCATTTATTGATTAGTTGTGTGATCTTGGGGAATTTACTTCAACTTTTAGAATGAAATTTAAAATGTAAGGATAATAATAGTTCTCAAATCACAGGGTCATTGGGGGTATTTGATGAGTTGATACAGGCAGGATGCTTAGCACAGTGCCTGACACAAAGTAGAAGTTTGTGACAGACATTTTGGTTGCCTATCCAGCAGCCTTCCTGTCCTTTCTTCCTCATTACAGAACCCCAGTTTTATTCACCTGCCTCAGGCTAAGGAGACAAGTGTCTGTCTGGATCAAAGCCATGGCTTTCTTGCGCTAAACCATTTGCTATTGAATGAGCAAGGGTGCCCAAAATTGGGAGAAAGTACCATTAATGTTCCAGGTGCTACAAGGACAATGGTGACTCTTCAGTCTTGTTGCCTGGATGGTGCCCTAATGCCTACGGGACTTGATTTCAGAATTTCTCATCTTGGTTCTCTGAAAAATTGAGCCTGCCTTAAACCCCATACCCCTAGGGGGTCCATGCTCCCTGGTACTGTTGTCTCTTTGTCTGGATTGCTGCATATGGCCTGTTGCCACGTTTCCCTCCTGTCTGCCAGGACCCCCACTGGCTTCCCCTTGTGGACCTTGGGAAGAGCTAGACCACCAGCTTCCACGTGCCTCCAAGCCTTCTCAGCCCATGCTCTGCCTCCCACTTTGCCCTAGCTCACCCCAAAGCATCCTTGATACTGTGCCTAGTCCTCAGCCCGTAGCTTTTCCTCACAGATCTTGCTGTGTACCACTGCCCAGGATCCAACATGTAGGCAGGTTTGAGAAGTGCCTACAGCCTAAATAAGTGACCTTCTCTACTTAACTTTCTGATCCTTGATATTACACTTTTATAGATGTGGTCCTTCGCTTCACACTGAAGTATAAATTCCCCATGGGAGAGACCCTATTAAGACTTGCAGTGAATTGTTAATTTGTATCTTAATGTGAATGAGGTCATTGGATTTTTTTCCCCCTTAAAGAAATTTGTTTTATGGGAGTAGGGAAAATGTAGAGAAAACGTGAACACCAGATAGAGAGGTGAGAGTCAGGAGAGATGGCTGTGGAGATACATAAAGAAAACAAGGAAATTTTGCTCCACAAAATTTTGATCCACAGTTTTGTCTGTTTTGTATGTTTGAAGGGTAAATTTTTTTGTTTTGGTTGAGATTTCACTTTGACTGGGTTATTTCTGTGAGGAAATGATACAAGTCATTTTGAAAAGTAAAAGGACTAATGGTAAATATGGATGCAGCCTTACAATGGAAATCATTCAGCACAAAGAAGACACTGACCATTTGGGATGATGGATGTAAATGAATCACAAAACTGGCTATATTTGCTGGCTCAACTTATGAGAGTGGATTTCCTTAGGGAAGCTGATCTTGCTGTTGTGCTAGTAAAGTAAGTGTCTTATTTGGTCATCCCATTTTAGTGTCTGGCTCTAAGTGTGCATTTTCAGAAACTCAGTTTTGCTGGTGCATGCAAGATGATCAGACTAAAAGTACTGTCTCATAGTTCTCAAACACACAAGTGTGTGATGATATATACTCCTTTTTGTGTACATAATATTTTCTACACTGTCTGCAGTGCTGGCTTCCTAGTATCAGGATCCCTGGGAAGCCAAATCAGTAACAAGATGGTAAAACCATCAACTCTAACTCCCCATGATGATTCATGGAGACCCCATGTGTGTCAGAGTAGAACTGTACTCCATTGGGTTTTCAATGACTGATTTTTCAGTAGATTGCCAGGCCTTCCTTCCAAGGCACCTCTGTGTGGACTCGAATTTCTAACCTTTCAGGTAGCAGCCAAGCACGTTAACCATTTGCACCACCCAGGTTCTACTCTAACACTCATAGGGTCATAGCGAGTCAGAATTAACTAGACTACAACTACAAATTGTAACAAGATGGTGGTCTGGTAAAAATGAGTAGTGGGAAAGGCTCATCATCACAGCTATGATTGAGTTCTTATAGGTGCTGTCTTAGTTATCCAGTGCTGCTGTAACAGAAATACCACAAGTAGATAGCCTTAACAAGCAAAAGTTTATTCTCTCACAGTCCAGTAGGCTAGAAGTCCAAATTCAGGGCATCAGCTCCAGGGGAAGTCTTTCTTTCTCTGTTGGCTCTGGAGGAAGATCCTTGTCATCAATCTTCCCCAGGTCTAGGAATTTCTCTGCGCAGGAACCTCAGGTCCAAAGGACGCACTCTGCTCCTGGCATTCCCTCTTGGTAGTATGAGGTCCCCAACTCTCTGCTCACTTTCCTTTCCTTTTATGTCCTGTAAGATGAAAGGTGATGCAGGCCACACCGCAGGGATCTGACCTGAGTAAGGGTGTTACATCCCACCATAATCCTCTTTAACATAATCTAATCTTGCCTCATTAACCACAGGAAGAGATTAGGATTTACAACACATAGGAAAATTACATCAATCACAAAATGGAGGACAACCACACAATACTGGGAATCATGGCCTAAGCGAGTTGACACATATTTTTTGGGGACACAATTCAATCCATGACAGGTGCCAAGCATCATTTTGAGCACTTATTTCTCATTTAATCCTCAAAACATTCCACAAGCAAGGTACTTCCATTACCCTCCTGTTACAAATGAGTAAATGAGGCTCTGATAATGTAAATCTTAGCTCTAGGTCATCAGTCCAGAGAGAGCCTGAGCCAAGATTCAAACCCAGATAAGTGAGTCTATAAAACCAAACCAACTAGCCTCTGGTTACATGGAAGAACTGGAAGTGGATCTGTACATGGAAGGATGGGCAAGATGAAAGTAGGCAAAGGGAAAGGAAGACAGTCCAGTCATGTTTAGGAGGAATAAAATCAAACGGTCTTTAAGTCTGCATCTCAGTCTGGATCTCAGGGCTTCATTGACTGTACAGAAATTCGTAGATTAAGAAATGTTTACCCCAAAAATATATTAGTGGTTGCCAAGGGCTAGGAAGAGGGGCAAATGGGGAGTTATTATTTAAGGGGTATTGAGTTTCTGTTTGAGATGATGAAAACCTTTGGATAGATAGTGGTGATGGTTGCACAGCGAGGTGAATGTAATTAATGTCACTGAAATATACATGTAAATATGTAGAAATGGCAAGTGTTTTGTTGTATATATTTTTACCACAGTAAAAAAAATCAGAGAGGACATATCAGTGTTTTGTTTTTTTAAAAGAAAGAAATGCTCACCCCATACCCACCTCTTGCTATACCTCATATATTTGAAAAAAATTCGGAAAGAGAAGATAATTTGGGGTCCTATACAGATATTATGTCTAGCCTCAAACTTTGTTATTATTTATTTTGAAAGTTTTAAAGTATACTTTCTTGCCTGAAAGGCTATGATACTAATCTGACAGAATCATTAAAAAACTAAAGGATATTTGAGATATTTGGGTTGGGCAGTGGAGTAAGAAAGAGTAAGATTCTTACCAGAACATAGAAGACATCCAAATATATAGTACATAGTAAAGTTCCTTATCATTTAAAAAACTTTCCCATTGTATCCATTCTATTCAGCTGGGTGACCTAAATTCTGTATTAGTTGGGAAGCGAATTGATAGAATTGTTTAAGCAGACTCATATGTACAATACGAACTTAGTGAGATATTTGAAGTTAACTTGATTATGAGTGATTCAGCAGTAACTTCTTAAAGAATTGACTGAAGAATGGAAATATCGAGAGATGACTAGGTCCAATATAACTTAAGTCAAATAAGGATACTGGAATGACAAACAGTGGAAATTTTATTAGAACATTTATGTCTCAGTGCTTGTAATGTGGTCCTTCTTCTGCTATAATAACCTAAAAGGAAAAACAAACCCATTCCAACTCATAGTGTCCCTATAGGACAGAGTACAACTGTCCCCATACGGTTTCCAAGAGTGCAATCTTTATGGAAACTGATTGTCACATCTTTCTCCCATGGAGTGCCTGGTGGGTTTGAACTGCCGATCTTTCTGTTAACAGCCAATCACTTAACCACTGTGCCAATGAAACTTATTTTTTTCTAACAAAATCTTAGGAATAATTTTTAGAATCCAAGATATATAATCTAAATATGTATGCATAAAAATGCAGAGTGTCATTAACATCAACCGAGTAGGAGTAAGAATATCCATGTGCTTACATTTTATCTACATTAGAAGCATTCTTGCCATTTAGTACTATCTTCCCCTTAGTATTTGCAATGAGTTTTTCTATTTTAAACACAATAAGGCTCTAGAATAGCATGGTCTAAAAGAATGTTTTAGGCTTGTGCTGTCCAATATGACAACCAGTAACAGCATGTGGCTACCAAACACTTGAAATATGGCTAGTGTGACTAAGGAACAAAATTTTTAATTTATTTAAGTTAATTTAAAGTTAAGTAGTTATATAAAAATTTAAGTAGTTTAAGTTAATTTAAATTTAAGTACATCTCTAGAGAGTAAAAATATGCCTGGCTTAGAGGAACCCAAAAGTGGAGAGAGTTTTTAATATGAAAGTGTATTAGTTTCCTAGGGTCGTTGCAACAAATTGCCACACACTTGGCTTAAAACAGAAATTTATTCTCTCACAGTTCTAGAGGCTAGAAGTCTGAAATTAAAATGTCAGCAGGGCTAGGCTCTCTCTTAAGGTTCTAAGGGCGGATCCTTCCTTCCCTCTTCCTCACTTCCAGTGGTTGCAGGGAATTCTTGGTGTTCCTTGGCTTGTAGATGTATCACTCCAATCTCTCCCTCCATCAACACATAGTGTTCTCCTTGTGTGTCTTTGTGTCCAAATTCCCCTCTTCTTGTAAGGACACCAGTCATTACATTAGAGTCCACTGTAATCCAGTATGGAAACTCTGGTGGTTCAGTGGTAAAGAGCTACGGCTGCTAACCAAAAGGTCGGCAGTTGGAATCCGCCCGGCGCTCGTTGGAAACCACATGGGGCGGTTCTACTCTGTCCTATAGGGTCGCTATGAGTCGACTATGAGTCAGAATTAACTCGCTGGCAATGGGTTTTGGGTTTTGGTAATCCAGTATGACTTCATCTTAATGATTACATCTGCAAAAACCCTATTTCCAAACAGGAATTTCACAGGTACGTGGGGTTAGGACTTTGACATATCTTCTTGGGGTACACAACTCAACTCATAATACAAGGTCTTTGACATATAAAATCCATGAATCCTAGGTATTATTGTTCCCTTTTTTCAGGTGAGAACACTGGTTGGTATTCAGAGAGATTAAGTGTCTTGTCCAAGGTTTTACAGCTGGTAGGCAGCAGTGCTGGGATTTAAATCCAGGTCAGAGACACTAAACCCATTGCCGTGGAGTCGATTCTGACTCATAGCTACCCTATAGGACAGGGTAGAACTGCCCCATAGGGTTTTCAAGGAGCGGCTGGTGGATTCAAACTGCCAACCTTTTGGTTAGCAGCTGTAAAGGTCCAACATTTTCAAAGAATCCATGCTGCTTTATGATGTATGTTACTATTGTTGAACATTGAGTTTGATTTGTTTTTTATGTTTCAAAACTCATTATTCATTGAAATAAATATCATTGAAATAAATGAATAAATATAATTCATCATCCTCACAACTATTTATATTGAAGAGACTGTTATAACTGAACTTATAGTGACACTTATAGTGCCCCTCTGAGGTCCCCTTGGTCCTCAGTCAAGTCTCCCTTTTCCCCCAGCCCCTTTTCTGGGTTGGGCATTGTGATGCTTGATCTAATGGCCACTTGGTCTGCTTCCTTTTCTATCCTTCATGCTTCTTCAGGAAGGATAAGTCTTGCAAATTATTTCCAGGAACATTTACGCTCCCTCCAGCCAGATTAGGGACTGTCTGTTTCATCAGCATTAGGAATATCTTTGTCAATTCAATAAGTGAAAGATATTACCTTGTTTTAAATTTTGACATTTAATTACCACAAGTGAGGCTGAACATTTTCCCTTGTGTCTTTTTTCTGTAAATTGTCTCTTCCTGTCCTTGCCCTGTTTTAAGACCATAACAGTTTTTTCCTGAGGCCTCCGAGGTTGTAGAACTTCAGAGGCTGCAAACTGTTGGAAAAGTGTATTCAAGAGAAACCGATCCTTTACTGAGGTTTTTATCCCTCTTGAATTCAGCGGCATAACTTTAAAGAAAGAAGTGCTTTGGATAGTCACATAGGCAGCTGTCCAAATATTTAGGGATCACTGCAAATTTTTCTGTCCCTTGGTTTTTAGAAACTCAGAGGCTCTTAAGAAGGGTGTGGATGTATGAAAAGTAACCCCTCCCCCAAAAAAATGCACTGATAAATCAGCAGTGATTATACTATATAATGATTAAAGATGAACTATCCTCGTATGTTTAAGTGTTTGTTTAGGTCCATAACTCCTTGGCAGATTAACTGGGGCCCAGAGAAATTAATCAGCTTAAAAGATGCTGCCATCTGAAGCAAGAAATAAAACAGCTCAACAACATAAATATGATTTGACAGTAAAATATTCAAATTCTGAAAAACTTCAGGAATACATCATTGAGTAGACTGAGTTACACCTGTGGATTGAAATTTGGTGATGATGATTGGGGTTAACTTCATACCGGGGCTAATAGCTAATTAGCAAATCTCAAGTGATAATTATTTATCAAATGAAAAGTGATGAGAAACTGGGAAAATCAGCCTTTCTCAGCTTGTTTCTCAGTCATATACACATGAAGTAATATGCTGAGCCACACTAGTCATCATCTTGCCCAAACCAAAATTCTTTAAGAGAGATGGTTCATTTTACAACTAATTAAAAAGCTGGTATTTGAAAATAGCTTGTGTAATTTATTCACAAAGAAACTACTGAAATTGAGTCCCAGTCCTATACAAGGCAAGTACATCTTCCTCTAGATCCCATTTTATTTCTTCAGCACCATTGTATTTCGTAAACATCACATAACAAAGCCAGATGTTCATTTTTATAAAATTTTCCCTCTGAGACTCTTAAAAAAAATGTATATAACTGCTTAACTGAAGAATCACAGCCTCTGAACATGGAAAGGCTTTTTATCATTCTAAGGCACAAACAGGTAAAAAAAATATTACAACTTGAGTAAGCATTTCTATTCTAAAGAAGGCTTTACCAAAAGAGAAACTGTATTAAATAGAAAGGCAAATCCTAAGGAATGGAATAAAGACCTACACTAGGTTATTATATTTCCGGAATATGACAGGAAAATGAGAAACTGTGGGATGGGCAAAACCGAGAACTAAGGAGAGCCCTCACAAATACAGTTAACATTTGAACATCAACAGCAAAACCACAGAATTCCAGTGCTGCTGACCGTGACAGATGAAAAGCTACTGTATATTAATTTCTCGGTTCCCGGAGAAGTCTTTTTGACAGACGCTTATATGGCTTACAAGTCCTATTACAAGATAAAAAAGGTAAACTATTTTAGAAACTTCAGTCTGGACAAGAAATACCAACTGAGATCATTATAAGTATCTCCATTAGTCCTTGACCTAGTTCTGTATATCAGTGAAAAAGAGGAAGACCCTCAATGACATGGATTGATACAGTGGCCACAAAATGAGCTCAGTACCAAGCAACATTTTCTTCTGTTATACTTAGGGTTGTTATGAGTCATAACTGACTAGATAGCACCTGTGGTGTTTAATGTTGTGTGTCAACTTGCCTGGGCCATGATTCTCGGTGGTTTGGCAGCTATGTAATGATGTAATTGCCTCCATAATGAGATCTGATATAATATAATCACCTCCATGATGAGATCTGTTTTGAGCAGCCAGTCAGTTGAAGGGAGTTTCCTTGGGGGTGTGGCCTGCATCCAATATAGGTGGACTTTCTGGCAAAGCTCTCTGGCTTTTGCTTGCTCTGGATCCTGCAGCTGGCTGCTATTCATCTGACCTCTGGTTTTGGGGCTTGAGCTAGGAGCTTCCTTGTGATCTTGAGATTCATCAGCCTCCCAGCCTGTGAGCCAGAGGCCTGATGTCTGACCTGCTGATCTTGAGTTCGCCAGCCCCTGCAGCTACATGAGTCAGGAGAAGCCTCCAGGCTGACCCACAGACTTGGGACTTTCCAGCCTCTATAATGGTATGAGCCATTTCCTTGATATAAATCTCTCTCTCTATATATATTTATATACTTCACTGATTTTGCTTCTTTAAAGAACCCAGCCTAAGACATTACCTGACAACAGAAACAACACCTTGAGGGTAAAGAGGTTCAATAAGAGGCCTGTCTACTTAATCTTATCTTTGCCTTGAGTCACTTTATCCAACTGAAAAGTTTTACTGGATGCCATACTCTTAGTCTTCTCTTTGCTCTGAGGTCTTTAATCAACTGGAAGTTTTTCTTTAATATTTTGTTGCATGAAGTCTTTTTTAAAAAATCCCATCTCTTTCTTTAAGGAATGGAAACAGAGGGCTTTTCCAAACCTACTAGGCCCTAAATCTCTGGAGTCGGTCTCTTTACTTCCGTTTCTACTTGCAAATAGTCAATTGGTTCCTGAGCTCATCCCTTTCTTGTAACACGCTTCTCAAATGTTGACAATAGCAACCAACTCCTAAGGTTTCATATTCTAACCTCTTTTCCGAGAGACACAAGTCTATTAGGCTCATAAACCTCCTGTGTTTGGCAGACTAATGACTGGTAAAATATCCGCATCCTAATCTCCTAAACCTGTGAATATGTTACCTTACATGGAAAAAGAGAATTAAGATTGTACATGGAATTAAGGTTGTTAATCAGCTGACCTTAAAATTGGGGGATTATCCTGTATTATCTGGGTGGGCTCAATCTAATCGCAGGGGCTCTTAAAAGCATGAGAGAGAGGTAGAAGAGTGAGTCAAAACGATTCCATTTGAAAAGGACTACACCTGCCCTTAGGAGTCCCTTGCTGGCACAAATGGTTAAGTACTCAACTACATGTTGAAAGCTTGGCTGCTCAAACCCATTCAGAGGTGCCTCAGAAGAAAGGCCTGATGACCTTCTTCAGAAAGATCACAGCCTTGAAAACCCTATGGAGCATAGTTCTACTCTGACACACATCGAGTCACCATAAGTTGAAATAAATTCAATGCAACTAACAACAACAACACCTGCCTCTGCTGACTGTGGAAGAAGGGGGCCACAAGCCAAGGAATGTGGTGGCCTCTAGAACCTGGGAACAACCCTCAGTTTACAACCAGCAAGGAAATGGAAACCTAAGCCCTATAAGTGCAAGGAACTGGATTCTGTCAACAACCTAGCTGCATGGGGAAACATTCTCCCCAAGAGCCTCCAGAGAGAAATGCAGCCTGCCTTGGTTTTTAGCCTGGGGAGATCTGTATTGGAACATTTGACCTACAGAACTATAAGATAATAAATTTGTGTTGTTTTAAGCCTAAATTTGTAGCATTTTTTATGGCAGTAATAGAAAACTAATATACTTCCCAAGTTACCTCTGAAAACAGTTTTAACAAATATTTTGTTCCTGCATGCAAGTATCACTCGTCCTGCATGAAAGTATCACTGTGATAGACTTTGAGATGTTGTTGTTGTTAGGTGCCATCCAGTCAGTTCCAACTCATAGCGACCCTATGTACAACAGAACGAAACACTGCCTGGTCCTGTGCCATCCTCAGAATCCTTGTTATGCTTGAGCCCATCACTGCAAGCTACTGTGTCAATCCATCTCGGTGAGGGTCTTCCTCTCTTTCGCTGACCCTCTACTTTACCAAGCATAATGTCCTTCTACAGGGATTGATTCCTTCTGATAACATGTCCAAAGTATGTGAGACGCAGTCTCAACATCCTTGCTTCCAAGGAGCCTTCTGGCTGTACTTCTTCCAAGACAGATTTGTTCATTCTTTTGGCAGTCCCCGGTGTATTCAATAGTCTTTGCCAACACCATAATTCAAAGGCATCAATTCTTCTTTGGTCTTCCTTATTCATTGTCCAGCTTTCACTTGCATATGAGGCAAGTGAAAACAGCATGGCTTGGGTCAGGTGTGACATCTTTGCTTTTTAACACTTTAAAGAGGTCTTTTGCAGCAGATTTGCCCAACGCGATACATCGTTTCATTTCTTGACTGCTGCTTCTATGGGTGTTAATTGTGGATCCAAGTAAAATGAAATCTTTGACAACTTCAATCTTTTCTCCATTTATCATGATGTTGGTTATTGGTCCAGTTGTGAGGATTTTTGTTTTCTTTATGTTGAGGTGTAATCCATACAGAAGGCTGTAGTCTTTGATTTTCATCAGTAAGTGCTTCAAGTCCTCTTCCCTTTCAGCAAGAAAGGTTGTCATCTGCATATCACAGGTTGTTAATGAGTCTTTCTCCAATCCTGATGCCCTGTTCTTTTTCATATAGTCCAGCATCTCAGATTATTTGCTCAGCATACAGACTGAATAAGTATGATGAAAGAATACAACACTGATGCACAGCTTTCCTGATTTTAACCACACAGTGTCCCTTTGTTCTGTTTGAATGACTGCCTCTTGTTCTAAGTACAAGTTCTGCATGAGCACAATTAAGTGTTTTGGAATTCCCATTCTTCTCAATGTTGTCCATAATTTGTTATGATCCACACAGTCGAATGTCTTTGCAGAGTCAATAAAACACAGGTAAACAACTTTCTGGTATTCTCTGCTTTCAGCCAGGATCCATCTAACATCAGCAATGATATCCCTCATTCCACATCCTCTACTGAATCCAGCTGGAATTTCTGGCAGTTCCCTGTCGATGTACTGCTACAGTTGCTTTTGAATGATCTTCAGCAAAATTCTACTTGCATGTGATATTAATGATATTGTTTGATAATTTCCACATTAAAGTTGTGTGTCGATATATATATATATGTATGTAAGTATGCTTATGTATATATTACCTTATCGCCCATTACCTGACTGATAAGCTCCTCCAAATATTTTAGGTTTTTGTCACGGCAGCACCCCGTTTCCAGTATCAATTTCTACATTAGTTAGAATAGGTTCTTATTATACTACTTATCCTGTAGTTATAAATTACCCAGGAATCCCAGTGACTCAATAAATATTCATTTCTTACTCATGGAAAATCCGATGTGGGGCCAGCAGAACTCTAGAGTGTCTGCCTTCCAAGAGGTGACTCAGAGATCCAGCCTGGTTACATCTTATGACTGCTTTCAATCCAATAAGTATCTTTCAAGGGGCCACAGCAGGGGAGGAAAATACTGGAGGGTCTTCAAGAATTTTCACTTTCTCAGTCTGGAAGGGACATTTGTCACTTGTGCTTATAGTCCATTGGCAGAATTAGATCATGGCTCTGCGTAACTCCAAGAGAGAAATGTAGCTTTTTCTGTGTCCAGGAGAGGAAAAATTATTCTTGGTGGCTGCTAGTGATATCTACTATATTTCAGTTATTTCAAAAGAATTCAAACTGGGTTGAATTAAAGTTCTAGTGTCAAATCTGATCTAAAGAGCATCCTCCTACCTCCTGGCTTGGGGACTTGGAGAGAAGGAAGCAGCATGGCCAGCAGTTTTATCTCTCCTCTTGTGCTAGCACCCTGAAGTAGAGGAAGTATGTAGTCTTTTTGGGGAATGCTTTCTTCTAGATTCCAAATCCTCCATTTCATCACAATAAGGGAAACAGGAGAAATGGAAGCAGTAGCTGGCTATCCATTGGTGACGGGACATGCACCAGTCTTACTCGGGATGGGTACACTGTGGATGGCCTACTCCAATGTAATCTCCACTAGGATGGTGCACACGGTTTCTTGGGGTTATTTCAGCATCATTTTGCCTCTGCCCAGCTGAGGATAACTTGGAGAGCAGCAGCTAAGTCTCATTTGCCCCACCGCCTTAGCTCGATTGGCACTGCAGTGTTTGATCCAGTGGCCACTTGATCTGCTTCCTTTCCTACCCTTCATGCTTCTTCACGTAGAGCCATGGGACTTGTTTAGGCCCTCTGTATGGCCTCTAAAGTATCAGAGAACTGGGATATGGTAAGACTTGCTGCTATTTTCTTATCACAGTACTACACCACAGTCCCTTCCTACCTGGTTTACTGCCCACCCTTCAAAGTTTTTGTCATCAGATACCTATCTCCACATGACAAGCAGACATTACATTTGATGTTCATTTAATCTCCCAAACTCTGGGGTAGCATTTAAAGCTCTAAAAACTTCCTCCCCAGGCCCCAGTCAATGGTAATAGCTCAAAGTGGGCCAGTAGGTTTTGTAGCTCAGCTGTTGCCCAGCTGGACAATGGGATGCCAATTATCCTTTCTAATGAGCAAACACAAATGTTTAGGAAGAGTTTGTTCAGAGCATCTTCCTTGCTTTGGCTTGGTGTAGGACAAAAACTCTTCTCCATCTCTCACGGGAAGGAAAGGGAAAAGCCAGGATTATCTTTACTAATTCAGCAACTAAAGATGCCAATGATATCCTTTCTTCTTCCCAATCTACTTGGAAAAACAAAATGGACATCCACAATCATTAAAAGCATTACAGAGCTATATGTGCTATATAAAGTCCTTCCTTTATAGTACCGTCACTAAAATGCTGTAGAAATCAGAGGAGGAAAGTGATTAAGAAGAACTAGAATTAGTCTGAAAAGGCTCCTGAGAGGCATTCATTGCATTCTTACAGGTTCCAGGTATTATGTTAGCACTTTATCTCATTTAATCCTGAAACCAACCCGATGAGTAAGGTGATTTCATTATCCTCCCCCCACGCACATTTACAAATGAGTAAACTGAGGCTCAAGGAGGCTCAGGTGTCTCAGCTAGAAAGACGCCCAAGTAAGTGAGTCTCTAGACCCACAGCATGCAGACTCCGGCCATCTGATTCTGGACCTGGAAGAATGTGAATGGACAGAGGAGAGGGGAGAAATTATTCCAGGGAGAGACCCTCAACAGAATGGAGTAAACACTCTGTGGACCAAAGATTTCCAGGACACTGCACTGTCTGATGAGTCCCTGGGTGGTAAAACAGTTAACGTGCTGGGCTACTACCAAAAGGTTGGTGGTTCAAGTCCACCCAAAGGCACTTCAGAACAAAGACCTGGTGATCTGCTTCCAAAAACTCAGCCATTGAAAACCCTGTGGAGCACAGTTGTACTCTGACACACATGGGGTCGCCATGAGTGGGAATAGATAGGATGGCAATTGGTTTGATTTTTTTTGTTTGTTTGTTTTTGCCTTGCCTAAGGATCCCCAGTGGTGCAGTGGTTAAGAGCTCTGATTGCTAACCAAAAGGTTGGCAGTTCAAATCCACCAGTTGCTCCTTGGAAACCCTATGGGGTAGCTCTAATCTATCTGATAGGGTTGCTGATTCGGAATTGACGCGACGGCAACAGGTTTGGTTTTGGTTTTGAGGCTTATTGGGGAATTTTGGGGTAAAAGGTTGTGTAAGTGGAAAAAAGACACTTTATGATCTTCTGCAGTAGAAATACAGGAATAAAAAAATTAAGTCAAGCAATGTTATATGAAAATAAATGTTTCTCTAGAGGGCAGAATCTTGAGGCATGTTCTTTACCACCCCCAAAGAGCTTAACATTAGTATGGGCATCTAATAAAGGACCAATATTTTTTCCTAATGTCAACACCCTTGTGAAGAAACTAGAGTGAGAGAAGCCAGCTTGACAGCCATGGTCTAAAATCACCAAAACTGCACCTGGAAAACTCCATTGCACTAATGAGTACCTCTTCTGTGCCTATATGACTTAATTCATTTCTGCTCCTGTTTGTTTTTGTTTTTCTAAATTTAGCCAAAAAGCTGACTCCAGCCAGCCTTAATTCCCATAATCAGTTGGGCCTTTTTTATTGAAAAAGTATTGCTGTGTCCTCATGGAAATGACATTAAAGTAGGCAAAAGAAAAATGTGCCTACAGCTGTTCAGGCCATTAACCAAAGGAAACTGGAGTCATATCTTCTTGGAAAACAGCAGGCAGTATTAAAAATAGGGGACAGCAGCAGATAATAGATGCTATCTGTTCGAGATGCCACTTCCAAGATTCTAGGTCCACATTTTGAGGCTGACAGCAATAGGGCCACCTGAAAGAGGCAACACAGAAACTATTGACATTTTCAAATTGGACTTAAAATAAAATAGAAAGCTTCTCCACATGGTAAAAGCTGTTTCGAGAAACTATTTGCCTTTGGATTTTTAGTAGCGTACATTATGATTCCCAGAACTGTCCTTTCTGAAAATAAATTATTTATTTTATTTCATCGAGGTTTCAGAGAGTTAATCCAAGTTATCACCAGCCATTTGTCTTGTAAGTGCATTTTTACAACTAGATTCTAGATGTTTTAATTTACATAATTTCAGAAAGTCACTTGTGTTGACTTAATATTTTTTGTACATCTCTCTGTTATCATACTTTTCCCCTATATTTCATCTCATTTCTCTGATAAATTCAGATTTCAAAAGCTGAGTTCACAAATGCCTCTTTTCATGATCACAAATGTGAAATATTTCTTCTTTTAGCCTCATGGTTTGGTGTTTATCTCTCTCTCTCTCTTTTTAACATCTATCTATCTGCCTTTCAACGTACTCTATGGTATATTTTACTTTGTGTCTTAGAATTGTATTTGAAATGTATACTATTTTATATTTATAATTAGACTGATGCTATCTTCTATATTGGCAAACAGTACATCTAAGAAATCCTTTAACAGACTTTTCAAATAACATATTTTATTCTCCTTAAAAACAGGACGTATCAAGGCATCTATCTGTTTATGTGTGTCACAATATCATTTTCAACCTCATTGTGCAGGGTGCAAGATTTTCACTCATCTCACAGATAGGTAAAGTGCTTGAGCGCTGTGAAAATTTAAAGCTCATATTAGTATTAAATAGAACCTCATTATTGAAACATAGAATTAAATTTTTATAAGAAAAGGAAAACTTGGGGCCTGGGGACCATAGTTTTGGGGGACATCTAGGTCAATTGGCATAACATAGTTTAATCAAGAAAATGTTCTACATCCCACTGTGGTGAGTGGTATCTGGGGTCTTAAAAGCTTACGAGTGACCATCTAAGATACATCAATTGGTCCCATCCCACTTGGAGCAAAGGAGAATGAAGAAGACCAACGACAGAAGAAAAACACTAGCCCAAAGGACTAAAGGACCAAATGAACCAGAGACTCCACCAGCCTGAAACCAGAACAACTGGATGGTGCCTGGCTACCACCAAAGACCGCCTTGACAGGGAACACAACAGAGAGTCCTGGACAGAGCAGGAGAAATATGTAGAACAGAACTGAAATTCACATAAAAAGACCAGACTCAATGGTCTGACAGAGACTGGAGAAATGTTCAAAACTATGGCTCCCAGATGTACTGTTAACCCAGAACTAAAGCCGTTCCTGAAGCCCACTCTTCAGATAAAGATTAGACATGACTATAAAATAAAAAATAAAACGCGTGAGGAATGTGCTTCTTGGTTCAATCAGATATACGAGACTGAATGAGCAGCTCCAGTCCAAGTTCAGGATGAGGAGTCAGGAAGGGACAGGAACTGGTCAGATGGACACAGGGAACAGGGGGTGGAAAGGCGGAGTGTGCTGTCACATTGTGGGGATTGCAACTAATGTCACAAAACAATATGTGTATACATTTTTGAATGAGAAATTAACTTGAGCTGTAAACTTTTGCCTAAAGCACAATTAAAAAAAAGAAAGAAAAAGAAAACCCGCATGGCACAGTTCTACTCTGACACACATAGGGCTGCCATGAGTCAGAGCTGACTTGATGGCAGCTGGTTTGTTGTTTTGTTTTAGACTAAAGTGAAAGAAGCTATGGTTTGAGTATACCTACGGACATGAACTCTTAACTGACAAAGTATTTTTCCAGGAGAGGTCCCTAGTTTAACAGCAGGATTCGTAATTTTTAAAAGTTTGTTCAGAAGTCACATGGAAACTGCATAATGTTTTTTTCTCTCTTGATTTGATGAGCTGCTATATACAAATAGTAAATCTAATAATCACAAATTCTCCATGGTGAAGGTTCTAATGTGTAAGGTCTTCTTTTACCTCCTAAAAAGATGATGAATTCTTTTTACTGTATGGCACTTTTTAAACATGGTCAGCAAATTGGCAGTTTAACAATCAGACACAAATAGCACTTCCTGTTGGGACTATGAGATGAAAACCAACCCTGGGTATATAAACACCAGTTGCACACCTCCATTAATTATTACACAAGAGGTGATATAAGAAAAAAAAAAGAAAGAAAGAAAAGAAAAGGAAACTAACTTTGCCCCATCACTTCCTTTCTCCCTCTGTGGTAGGCAGAATCATGGCCTCCAAAGATGTCCACATTCTAATTCCCAGAACCTGTGAATATATTTCCTTACATGGCAAAAGGGACTTTGCAGATGTGATTAAATTAAGGATCTTGAGTTGGGGGAGATTATACTGGATTGTGCCCTGGGTGGCACAAATGGTTAAGCGCTTGACAACCAACCAAAAGGTTGGCAGTTCAAACCCACCCAGAGGTGCCTCGAAGTAAGGCCTGGTAATCTGCTTCCTAAAGGTCACAGCCTTGAAAACTCTATGGAGCAGTTCTACTCTGCACACATGGGGTCACCATGAGTCAGAATTGATTGACTGGCAACTAACAAAAACATACTGGATTATCTGAGTGGGCCCAATGTAATCATAAATGTGCTTAAAAGTGGAAGGGAGAGGCAGAAGAGAAGGTCAGTGATGCAATGTGAAAAGGACTCAACCTGCCTTCCTGGCTTTGAACATAGAGGAAGCAAGCCGCAATCCAAGGAATGTGGGTGCCCTGTAGAAGCTGGAAAAGGCAAGGAAACAGATTATCTCCCAGAGCTTCCAGAAGGGAATGCAGTCCTGCAACACCTTGATTTTAGCCCAGTGGGACTCATTTTGGACTTTAAATGTACAGAACTGTAAGACAACAAATTTCTGTTGTTTTAAGCCACTAAGTTTATTGTAATTTGTTAGGGTAGAAATAGAAAACTAATACATCCCCCCCTCCTCCTTTTTCTTTAAACAAATATTCATTAAGTACATACCATACTACAAAAAACCAAACCCACTGCTGCCAAGTCGATTCCGACTTGTAGGGATCCTAATAGGACAGAGTATAATGTCCCATAGAGTTTCCATGGCTCTAAATCTTTACGGAACCAGACTGCCACATCTTTCTCCCAGGGAGCGGCTGGTGGGTTTGAACCACTAACCTTTTGTTTAGCAGTCAAGTACTTTACCCACTGTGCCACATACTAAAACCAAAACCAAACCTGGTGCCATCGAGTTGATTCTGACTGATAGCGACCCTATAGGATAGAGTAGAACTGACCCATAGAGTTTCCAAGGAGTGCCTGGTGGATTCAAACTGCTGACCTTTTTGGTTAGCAGCCGTAGCACTTAACCACTACGCCACCAAAAGAAAAATGTATTAGAAGATTGAAAGTATTGCTGCTCTTGTTCTAATTAAAAAATTTCTAGTAAAGAAAATACTATGCCCCATTCCCTTTACAATCACACTAAAACAAAAGATGAGAAAAACAAATGGAAATCCATAATCCCTGACAAATATGTACATAAGGGCTACCAAGGTTATTAAAGGTCAAATAGTGATACAGGAAGATGCTGAGAAAAGAAACCCCCGTGGTAGTAGAGTACAGTTCTCCAAGACAGATGTCCCACACTTGGGGGGACTTAAAAAAACAAACAAAAAAACCTGAGATATAATTTACATAATGATTTTATTTTGAACAACAGGAAGGGGGATTATCAGCTGGTAGTGAGAGCTTCCCTTGACCAACTTTGTTACCAAAGAGTTAGGGCTGATAAAGAATCACACAGACACACCATATTTGTAGGAAGCTGTTTCTCAATGCAGCAGAATGGAGGACCGAAACACCAAATCAAACCCATTGCTGGTGAGTCGATCTGGACTCATAGTGACCCTACAGGACAGAGTAGAACTGCCCAACAGGGTTTCCAAGGAATGGCTGGTAGATTCAAACCGCCGACCTTTTGGTTAGCAGCTGAGCTCTTAACTACTGTGCCACAAAGGTTCCAGAGTGGAGGACAGGGGCCTTGTATTGGAGAGAGCCCTGAAGCTGCCTTTCTGTGGTCCAGAAAGAGGGAAACACAAATCTATTTCACAAAGACCTCAGAGAAGATATCATGAGACAAAACAAGGAGTTGAGTTAGCATAGGTAAGGGGTAAAAAATGGAAGGGAAAAGTAAATTCACAAAAATAAAGGCCACAATGAGAAGTAAAAAAAGAAAAAAAGATCTTGCTGAATAACACAGTAGTGGACATAGGAGATAGGATAAGAAAAAATAAAATGTAAAAGAACAGAGTTAAAAGGATTAGAGAGAATTATATATGAAAAACCAGCAAAGGCAATCTTATGCATCTATAACTAGTGTTCCTGAAATAGAACATAAAATATTTAAAGATATAATTCAAGAAAATTTTCCAGTCATAATAGCTTTGAATTTAAAGCTTGAAAAGACATACTGTCTTTCATTACTGAACATGACCATTGACACAAAAATATTCTAGTAAAATTATTTTACTTCAGAAGTAAAGAATTCTTTGGGAATCTGGGTAAAAAAAATGGATCATCTTTGAGGAGAAAAACATCAGCCTGGCCTTAGATTTCCTCACAACATTAGATGCTAGAAGCAATGCCTATAAATTCCTCAAGGAAAGAAAAGGTAAATCGAGAATTTTATACAAAGCCAAAGAATCATTTAAGTATACAGGCAATAGACAGCTTGACATGCAATAATTTAGGGAATATGGATCTCATAATTCCTTTAAAAAGAAATGACTAGAGGCCAAATGTCAGCCAACCAAGATATGAATAGAGAAAATATAGCAAAAGGGCTACCCATGGATCTATTTAATTGTAGGACTAAGACTAAATTAAATGTCAATTAAGCCCTGAAAATGTAGAAATACTATAAGTAACATTTAGGAAAGTGTCTTAGGCTGGGTTCTCTAGAGAAGCAAAATCAGTAAAGCATATAAATATATTTATAGAGAGAGATTTATATCAAGGAAACCGCTCACGTGATTGTAGAGGCTGGAACATCCCAAGTCCATGGATCAGGATAGAGACTTCTGATTCATGTAGCCACAGGGGCTGTCGAACCCAAGACCAGCAGCGGGGAGAGCAGGGCTCTTGCTCAGAGGCTGTGAAGATCGATGAATCCCAAGATTGGCAGGTAAGCTGCTAGCTCAAGTCCCAAGAACTGGAGGTCAGACGAACAGGAGGCAGCTGCAGGATCCAGAGAGGGCAAAAGCCAGAATGTCCACTTATATTCAGATGCAGACCACACGTCCAAGGAAACTCCCTTTCAACTGATTGGCTACTCACCCCCATCATGGGGGTGATCACATATAAACACTGAGAATCATGGCCCAGTCAAGTTGACACACAATCTCAACTATCACAGAAAGAATGGAGGAGACAAGATGGAAGGTGGTGTAAATATACTGATTACCTCATCATTTAAAGTCAGGAGTCAAAAATATTATTATAAAACAAGTAAAGCAGGCAATAGAATCAAAGATAGATTTAAAGAAACAAGGATAAACACTAAGCAAAATTTTGTAAGCAACTAAAATTGGATGGTGAAGAGGAGGAAGAGTAGGGGGAAGAAAATGGAAATATATTTCTTTAGTGTTCATAGCAAAGAGTAGCAATTACTCCTACAGGTATAATTGTACGTGTTCAAAATAATGTGCACAATTAATATACATATACTAACTGCAGCATTTTTTAGACTAGCTGAAGTCTGAAAAAGTCTTGAAGGTCTAACAATAGGGGATAAGATAAATAAATTATAGCATGTCCATACAATGAAATGATACGAAGCTATTAAAAATATTGAGGCTGCTCTACATGTACAGACATCATTTACAATATAAGTTAAACAACAAAAATAAGCATAATAATGTGTATCAAGAAAAAATTATATGTATCTATAAGTAGATATAGATATATAAAAACTTGTATGGCATAGACTCTCGGGAAGGATAAATAAGACACAGAATACAGCGAGTTCCTCTTGGTATTTAATGACTAGAGGGAGGTGGTCCTTATTTTTCTCGTCTACCCTTTGTATGCCTTTTGAATTTTGTATCGTGTGCATGTATACCAAGGAACTCTGGTGGTGCAGTGATTAAGCACTTGGCTGCTAACCAAAAGGTTGACAGTTGGAACCCACCAGCCAAGCCTCTGGAGAAAGATGCGGCAGTCTGCTTCTGTAAAGATTTACAGCCTTGAAAACCCTATGTGGCAGTTCTATTCTGTCCTACAGGGTTGCTATGAGTTATAGTCCTCTTGATGGCAGCCGGTTTTGGGTTTTTGGTTTCAGCATGTATTACCTAGTTTAAAATATATACTGTTGTTTATTTTTGTAAGAGAAAAAGTGAATTAGAATCCTGTTTTTGCCGTCCAAAATTTCATACTCCTTAAAGGTGAGACAGATGAACAGATAACTCTAAAGCAATGAGGTAAGTGCTATAAAATCGGAATGTACAAGGTGCTTTGGAGAAACATAAGAGGCTTAGTTCTGCTTAATTCAAGCTGAGTCTTGAATGGAAAGAAGAATGATTTGAGAAAAATTTATAAAATGAAGTCAGTCAATACTACTGAATGACCGACTCCAGGTGTGATGCGAGGCTGAGGAAACAGTCCAGAATAATTCACTAGTTCTGGGTCCAGCCACTTGGTAGACTGAAGGGCCATTCATATTTAGTTCAGCATACATTTATTAAAACCAGTTGCTGGCGAGTTGATTCCAACTCATGGTAGTCCCATGTCTGTCTGAGTAGAACTGTGCTCCATAGGGTTTTCAATGGCTACTTTTTCTAAAGTAGATCACCAAGACTTTCTTCCAAGGTGCCTCTGGGTAGACTCAAACCCCCAACATTTCAGTTAGCAGCTGAGCACATTAACCATTTGCACCACCCAGGGATTCTAAACATTTATTACTACCTCACTATGTTCCAAGCACTAAGTTGAGCCCTAGGAATTAGAAGTTAAATAAGCAATGTCCCTGCCTTAAAGGAATTTAAAGTCTGATAATGTTGCGTGGTAGATTACAAAGATGGCCTCAATTATTCACGGCTCCCTTTATCCATACCCTATGCCACATGACTTGGCAGCACCCTTCCACCAAGTGCAGAGTGACGTGCCCTGTCTCCAAACACTGGGCCCAACACTGTGACTGGCTTTGGCCAACGACACGTTAGCTGACTAGACACAAGCAGAAGCTTGAAATGGGGTTGTGCCCTGGGGCTTGCCCCCTCTTGCACCTCTGTTGTCGCCATGAAGTGAAGATGGAATAAATCCCTGCATGAACCAGCAAGATGGACACAATCATTTATGGTTGCATTAACATTAATTTGGAAAATTTGAAGGAAGTAGCAAAAAGTATAAACATTACAGATATCCTCTGCTGTTAACTAATTGTCTGAACATCTGCTAAAATCAACAGGATATAAATATGTGAAGGAAGTCTGGTGGCGGCATCTTCTCCACAGTGTCAGGCCTATGCTATGACTTTGTGTAAATTAGGAAAAGGTACTTCTTCTTTGGGGCAGACACAGCACTGTGCCAGGCAGCTTGGCAAGTGAAACATGGAGCACTTTTCAGTTGTCATTTGTCTGAATTGTTGGGGGTCCTTGTGCAGTGGACAACCTGATCTACTGCATGTGGTGAACCAGTTGCCATTGAGCAGACTCTGACTCATGGCAACCCCCTGTGTGTCAGAGGAGAACTGTTCTCCATAGGGTTTTCAATGGCTGATTTTTCAGAAGTAGATAGTCAGGCCTTTCTTCCAAGGCACCTCTGGGTGGACTTGAACCGCCAAACTTTTGTTAAGAACTGAGCACTTAACCATTTGGCCACCCAGGGACTCTTGCACGTGGTAGCCCTAAATAGGGCATTAAATCCTAAATAGGATGTTCTTTAGTGTCAGAAGCTCACTGGGAGGCCAGACGCTCAGTTTTGTCATTGGTTAAGTGCTAGGGCATTTCTCAGCTAGTGTTTTGTAAACTCTAGAAAAGGAAACTTCTTTGAGGAAATGCCTATAAAATACAAGGAAAATGGTTTGCTTTTTTTTTTTTATTTTAACCAAGATCTATAACATAGGTTTTATAAAGTTCTGTCATTATACAACTGTGCAATTAATCTTCACTTCTTTGTTCTGTGATTGGATTTTGTTGAACTGACCTGACTACAGCTAGAATGGAAGTTGAGTCCCAGCATGTCATGGCTGAGAATGCATCCTGAGCAAGGGACGTAGCCTCTGAGACTTAATACACTCATCAGGTAATTGAAGTGGTTGGATTGTATGATCCTTTAAGACACTTCTAGGTGTAAAATTGTAAAAATCTGTTCTATTTCTCTTGGCCAGTATGAATCACAATAGAAAAACTGACTGAAAAAGGAGGTTGAAGAAATTTATTTTTGTGTGGGGGTGAAAATTTTGGGCTTCCTGAGGCATGGAGGAACCATAAATTTAACTGAGTTGTACTTTTTTTGTGATTCAACCACATGGAGTCAGTGAAGGAAAGAAAAGAACATTGAGTCTTGTTGAATGTGCAATTGATATTTATATTGTGAGTTAATATATTTTTCTAATCTTGTTGCAGCATAACACGATGGTAGGAAGGAATCATTGTATTTACAAAACTGATTTGTACACATTTAAAGAATAGAGAGAAACATTAAACCACGCGATTAGGCCATGCAGTTGAGCGGCCTGATTAAGTACTGTGTATATTTTCCATATGCTCTCATTTCATTTTATGCAATATTGTCATAAACATCAGGTAAGTAGGAACAGTCACTCCTTTGTAAATCATATCCCGCAGGTTAAATGCTGACATCCAGGTCTGAGGCTTTCTAATTTAAATTGAACAGCACGTATTCCTCACATTTCAAGGGAATGATTACAAATGTTTTGGCATCAGAAAAAATAACTTAATCGTACTTTGACTTATTTGGGGGAAAATACATTAGTTCTTATTTAGAAATATGTTATAATTTTATTTGTGCTTTTTGAATAAAACACTTAGGAATTCGTTTTGCCATGCCACAGAATACCTTTTATTTTCACAGAGCAACCCATTAACAGAAGTATTGAACTGAGTACTTAGAATACCGCGTGGTGCAAATCATAGGGAATATACAAAGAAATATTATGGTAGCATAGAACTAGATGTTAAGGACTTCCAAGAGCATTTTTTAAAAAACCAGTGAAGCTTTATCATTACAATAGATTGGATAAGTAAATTTTGGGATATTCATACAGTGAAACACTACACAACAATAAAAAGGAATTAATGACTGATATAACATGCAACGTGGATAAATCCCATCGACACAATGATGACCAAAAGAAACCAGACACAAAAGAGCACTTTCTGCATAACTCCAATTATATGAAGTTCAAAAACAGGAAAAGCAATTCTATGGTGTTAGAATAGTGGCTACCTTTCGTGGTGGTGTGTGTGGGGGCGGGCAGGAAGTGCTATTGACTGGGAAAGAGCATGAAGGGATTTTCTGGGGTGTTGGAAATGTTCTATATCTTGATCCAGGTGGTGGTCACACAGGTGTTTATATAAGTGAAAACTCCTTGAACTCCCACTTAAGATTTGTATGCTTTATTGTATATACGGTATAATAAAATATCCGTAATATAAGTATAATCATCGCTATCATCAACACCCAGCACATTTGAATCTCTGTAGTCATATCATAAGCCTGGCTCACACACACATAGAAAATTCTATTCTTACACCAAGTCGTATGGAATGGAATTGAATTATCTTCTCCTGTTTTACTTCTTTTTATATTCTCCCTTTACACCCTAATCAGTAATTGATTTAACAGAAAGTCTAGTATTTTTAGTGTTATTTCTTCTGATTGCTATTGTATTTTACATAAACACAGTCCTTGAGTGGTTTTTATTATGACCATTTTCTTTGATTCTCAGTGGTGCTAACCAGGTAGCTTAGTTGCCCAGCATGCAGTGGAACAAGACACGGGTTAAGAAGGGGATATCCTGGGGCCAAGACAGCCCATGCCAGGCTTGTTGTGTGCTGCCTGCCTTTCAAAGATATATGTCTCCAATTAAGGCAAACTGCACAAACGGGCCCATGGTGATCTTTTCATTTACAAAGGACAGCAGGTAAAGTGCTAGGTGGAAGCTGTGATTAATGTATCACTTAAAATCAGGCAATAGATGCACTGCCCTTTCTCTTAAAAGAAAACAATGTGGTCTTTTGCTAATACAATTGTGACTATTAACCTAAAGGTCCTCATTGTTTCTATTCTCCTTTTATATTAAACACAACAGCAAGTAAGACTTTAAAAAATTGAAGTCGCATTGAGGGTTTGCTTTGTCCTTTCTTGTAGTGACCATTAATTCACACAACAAGATGTTGCCCTGGAATTGATAACTAGAGTCTACAGCTGAGCACAAAGAGGTGTTCAGGACTCTACTGTCTAGAGCCTCCATAATTGGACCCAGACATCCCCCTTGTGGCTTAAGCATTGGCAGAAACAACTCCATCATAACTCACCTCCAACCCTTGAGCCTGGCAAACCACAAAACCCAATCAGTTGCCACTGAGTCTATTCCAACTCATGAAGACCCCATGTGTTTCAGACTAGAACTCTGCTCCACGAGGTTTTCAATGGCTATGATTTTTCAGAATTTGATTGCCAGGCCTCAAGCCTTTCATCCAAAGCATCCTTGGGTGGATTTGAATCTCCAACCTTTCAGTTAGTAGCTGAACTTTTAACTATTTGTGTTATCAAGGAACTTCTGGCAGGGATGGCAGATTTCTCTGTGTTTCCAATGGACACTGTGGAAGGTTGCTGGGCTTAACCTTCTTGCACGTGTCCCACCAAAGAAGGTGGCCTACCTGGCCTGGAAGTCCCAGCAGTAAGATGTTCCGGGGTGGACTACCACGAAGAAAAAACATGGGGTTTGGGAGAAAGCAGAGCCAGTGGATGGGAGGTCTTGACAAACCTCCTCCATGGCAGAGAGCTGTGCTGGACATCTGTAACAGACATCAGTGGTCTCTTAGCCAGAAAAGAAGCCACAATCATTTGAGAGAGGACAGCACAGCTACAGGTCAAGGGGTGAGACACTCATCCCTTTCCCACTTCCTGCTCAGCACACTGGAGGGCTAGGCCTTGAAAGGAAAATGGTGGGAGTGAGGGGCAGATGGCAAGGGAGAAGGACTTTAAGATCCAGATCCTGGGCCACCAGCCTTCCATTTCAACTACCAAGGGGCCAGGCTGGAGCCTGCAATGCGGACGGGAAGAAAATTGTGTTGACGTTGAGGCTTTCACCTGATAGGAGTTATAATATTGAAATTTATAAAATCTGCCCAAGTAGAACCATTGCACTATCCTTTTAAAATTCTCCCTTTTCCTGCTCTTGCACCTACAGGCATTCTGAACGAGATCTTTTAAACCATCATCAGATCATGTCTGGACTCTGCTCATCATTTTCCAATGGGCTCACATCACACTTAGGCTAAAACCTAAAGTCCTACATGGTCTGGCCCCCTGTTGCCTGCCTCTCTGACCTCAATTCCACCCACTCATGCCTGGCTCTGCCCCTCTGGTCTCCTTTGTGTTTCTTGAACATGACAAGCACATACTAATCTCAGAGCTTTTGCTGTTCCCTCTGCTGGAAACACAGTCCCCCAGATATGCCCATTTCTCACTGCATTCAGATCTCCTTCAAATGTCACACCCTCAGAGAGGCCGTCTCTGTCCCTATTCAATATAGCAGTCTGTCACCCCACCCCAGGTAGGTTTTTCCCTTCCATCACAGTTTTAGCACTATTTGATGTTATATGTTTTTGATATGCTATTATTGTCTGTCTCCTCTAATCGTGTCTAAGCTTCATAGGGACAGTGACTATGTCTCTTGTTTACCTCAGTATCCACGGCAAAGAATAGTGCCTCATACATAAAATGTTTCAAAAATATTTGTTGAGTGAATAAATATGTAAGATATCATTAAGAGAAGGAAATGGGAGATTTGAAACAATCAAGTTAAACTTAGTATTAAAAAACAAACAAACACAACAAACCTATTGAATGTTTTACACCCCACTGAGTTGAATCAAGATGCTCTGGTGGCACAGTGGTTAAAAGCTTGGCTGCTAACCAAAAGGTCGGCAGTTCGAATCCACGAGCCACTCCTTGGAAACCCTACGGGGCAGTTCTACTCTGTCCTGTAGGGTTGCTATGAGTCAGAATTGACTCGATGGCAATGGGTTTTCTTTTCTTTTTTTTTTTTGAGTTGAACCAAAAAGACAAAATCAGTCACAAGCAAGTCAATTCTTGAAAAAAACAGATCTCCAGGTCTTTCTTCTGTGGTGTCACTGGGCGGGTTGGGACCACCAACCTTTCATTCGTAGCCTAGCACTGTGCACCACGCGGGATCTTCCACTGAATTGAAACTCCTTAATAAACTCAATATTAGATTGAAGCCCTAGCAACAACAAAAAGATAGCTGTGATTTGGTTTGCCAACATGTAAAATTAAAGATAGGCTAAATCTATAAAATTTCAAGCAAACCCTAGAACAGGCGGGACTAGTTTGGTATATGTGGTATATTACAAACAAACAAAAACACCATTCTATTTTGTATCTCCTTCCATCAAAAACTGAAGTTTATTTCTTCACCTTTTGAATCTGAGCATGACCACCAAGTAGCTTTTTTTTCCCAAAGGGACATTAACAAGCAGATGCATGAAATGCAGTTTCTAGTTGGGGCTTGCCCTGCCTTGCTGGTGGGAACCAGCATATGAAGCAGCCCCACAGCAGTGCTGGCCATCCTAGTCATCCCAGATGAGGCTCCGAGCTCCACACGTCTGCAGCTGGGCCCAGGAGAGGACAGCAGAAGAACTGCCCAGCTGATTCCAGCCCAGGTTGCTGATTCACAGAATTTTGAGCTAATGAATACTTGTTGTTTTAGACTGAGTGGCACAAATGGTTAAGTGCTCAACTACTAGCCTACAGGTTGGCAGTTCAGATCCACCCAGAGTCTCCTTGGAAGTAAGTCTTGGTGATCTGCTTCGGAAACGTCAGTCTTGAAAACCCTACATAGTGCGGTTGTACTCTGTAACTCATGGGGTTGCCACGAGTTGGAATTGATTGGATGCTACTAACAACAATAACACACTGGATTATCTGGGTGGGCCCAATGTAATCATACCAAAAACCAAACCCATTGTTGTTGAGTCAGTTCTGACTCATAGCAACCATATAGAGTAGAACTGCCCCATAGGATTTCCAAGGAGTGGCTGGTGGATTCGAACTGCCGACCTTTTGGTTAGCAGCCAAGTTCTTAACCACTGCACCCTCAAGGCTCCAGTGTAATCATAAGCGTCCTTACAAGTGGAAAGGAGATGCAGAAGAGGAGGCCAGTGATGCAATGTAATGTGAAAAGGACTCGACCTGCCTTGCTGGCTTTGAAGTCAGAGGAAAGGGGCCACTGAAAACAACAACGACAAGTTTTGGTGTGGTTTGTTACACAACAAAGGCTAACTATTACAGTGTATGTGGGTATACTATGTGTGTGGTGTAAAGGGTTGCTTCAGTATGGCCTTTCTCACCATGGGTTTATGACTCCCACCCAGGTGACTGGGCGGGGCTGTGCAAATAAGATACTTGTGGCCCACCAAGGGGATTGGGTTGTTTTGTCTTAAAAGAGAGCCAATTCCAGAGCAGAGACAGAAGAGTCCACCACCACCAAGGAAGAAGAGACCAGCAGGAGAGACCCAGCAGCAGAGACCCGGCAGCAGGAGAAAGTGTGGTGGGCTTCCTGGCCCAGAGAGAGAGAGAAAGCTGAGTGCCTTTGGGCAGAGACTGAGGGCCACGGAGAGGTGTGCCTGGAAGCAAGGCTGGGAAGAGGCTATCCTGATGGAAGAACTATCCTGATGGATGACTGTTCCTGAGCCTGAATTGTAACTGTTATTTCTTTAATAAATGCCATAATTGTGAGTGTGATCTGTGAGTTCTGTGTGGCCACTGCAATGAATTATCAGACCTAGCAGAGAGTGCTGTGGAATGGACATTTGGTGTCAGAATTGGTAAAGACGGCGGAGAGAGAAGGCAGGTCTGACCTCTACCTTATAGGAATCAGCCTTGGGCTACTGATCTTGGTTCTCCTTCCCCCTTGTGAAGTTAGAGGAGGTTAGACACTATCCCCACGTCATTTTTTAAAATGTGCTAAATTGCGTTCCACTGTTAAAAACTGTCAAGATTCATAGATGACAGCTTCTAGCTCATCTGTCTATGGGCCATACTCCGAGAGTACAGGAACACGCACACAAAGCCCTAGAGAACTGGGTTTGAACTTAGCTACACTACCTATTTGCTGTGTGACATCAGGCAAATTGCTTTGCCTTTCTGAACCTTAGTTTTCTCTAATATGAAATAGAAAACAGGCCTGAAATACTGCCTTAGGTTCTTGCTATTCGAAGTCTAATCTGAAGACCAGCAATATCAGCATGACATGGCAGCTTGTTGGAAATGCAGAATCTCGGGCCCCACTGCAGACCTCCTGAATCAGAATCTGCACTTCAGCAAGATCCCCAGGTGATTTGTGTGCACACTGAAGTTTGAAAAACGCTGCCTTAACACCCTGACATCACTCAAGATCATCACTTTCTGAAGACCCCTGAAGAATGAAGAGCCACCTAATTTTTCTCTGGGATTTGTCTTTCCTTTCCGATCTTGTAGGGAAACTTTGTCTAGGAGATATTTCTTGGGTTCCTCACAGAGAGACAGCTCAGCTGTCGAGTTAGTTTTTTTTCAGGACTCAGCTAAAATTGCAGTTTAGCAGTTTAACTGGGGAGTTTCAGTGGGTACCCCAGTACCTTCCAGGTTAAGGATGCCCAGTTGGTAAACTTTTGATGATCATCTCCCTCTTAGTCCGGCCTGGAAATGGCCGGGATGGGCTAGGGAAACTCTTTTGCATCTACAACTGCCCCTACCCCTCGGAGACTGGAATATTGTTTGCACGCACACTCACCCTCCATTCCCCACACTACACGTGCCATCAAGCCCTTTCTTTCCTTCTCCTGGCTAGCAGGACCTGCTCAGGCGGCTGAGCATGCCCAGTTTAGCTGCGAGCGTGGCCCCAGTCCCCAATGCGCAGGTGCCATGTCTCCGGGTTTTGGTGGCCGCCGGCCGGGAGGAGGAGGAGGAGCGGCTCTGCGGGGAGGAGGGATCCCGCCCGGGAGTCCTGGAGCTGCACGTTGTAAGGGTTCTCACAAAGCATGATGCTAGGTAGAACGCAATTAGGGCCTGAGTGTAACAGTGACTTCGAGTCACCTGGGGCCAGCTACTGGGCGAAGAGCCTGGAATCGGCTGGAGCAGCGCTCCAGCATCCCAGGGACCAACGTCGGCGGGGGTGGGGGGCTTATGTCTGAGGTTGCACTTGGGGGAAGACTTTTTGGAACCACTTAATCTCTCTGTGCTTCGGTTTTACTCCTCGGCAAAAAAGAGATAATGGTAGTACTTGCTTTGGAAGATTGTTTTAAGGATTAAATGAATAAAAAGCGTTTAGAACGGTGCCTGACGCATTGTAGTGCTTTATGTGTTTATTAAACAAGCTATAAACAAACACTCTCACCCAGCCTTCGCCAGCTACTTTGGGGCACCAGTTCTCGCCGTTTCTGACACCCCCGCCCCCAACTCCGTACCCCCAACCCCGCCCCATGGCCCGTAACGGACTGCCGGTCTCCCACCCGAAGGTGGACGCCACCACCCCTTCACCCCGGGCTTCTGCCCCTTACGCCGACCTGTACGCCCCCGACCCCCCGGCATGGAGGATGTGGCTCGGGACAGGGACACGCAGGGGGCCTCCGGGGAGACCCCTGGGCAGCGTGCGGCGGGGCCACTTCCCCTTACGCCCCACCCACCTTCTCCCAGCGTTGTCCTCCACCCCCTTCGGCTGTCCGGCCCCGGGCCCAGAAGACTGCGCCCCCGGCCCGAGGCGGCCGCCCGGCGTCCTCTCCCCGCCCCGGGCTTGCTGCAGCGGACGACAGGCCGGGCCCCTGCCCACCCCCAGCCCAGGCCGGGCGCGCCGCACTGGGCATGCTCCGTAGCCTGGGCAGGTTGGGGCTGCGAGGCGACAGCTCGGGCTCTGGAGCCGGGAGGCGAGGACGAGCAGGGAGACTCGGGGGCTCGGGAGGAGGGAGCGGCCGGGAACGAAGGGGCGGCGGGACCTGGAGCCGGGAACACGCAGAGCTCGGCGGGCG
>NW_004444040.1:7744562-7862786 GCF_000243295.1 Trichechus manatus latirostris
CGCGCCCCACCGCGGGCCGGGGATTCGGCGCTGGGCTCTTCCCTGTTCACTCGCCGTTACTGAGGGAATCCTGGTTAGTTTCTTTTCCTCCGCTGACTGATATGCTTAAATTCAGCGGGTCGCCACGTCTGATCTGAGGTCGCGTCTCGGAGGGGAGAGTCGGGAAGGCGTGGGCTCGGCGGCCCGGACGGGCGGGCGGGCGGGCGGACGGAGCGGGCCGGCGCTGCCCAGTGGGCTCGCCAACGAGGGAGAGAGGGGACCTCCGCCCTCGGCTGAGGTAAGAACCCGCGCCCGGGAGGTGCGGAGGCTGGGGGGAGCGGAGCGGGGGGGCGGGAGGCGGGACCCGAGCGCGCCGGTTAGGGGCTTGGCGGCCGGCTCTTAGCGGCGGGGTGGTGGTGGGGTGCCGGCAGCAGTAAGTGAGCTGCACCGCAAACAAGATCTCATACCCGCGCGCACTCACACACAAACACACACACGCGCGCACACACACTGGGTCTCCAGGCGGCGGCCGTGTCCGCATCCCCGGCAGCAGCTCCAGGCAAAGTGACAGGTAGGAGAAGACATTTCGGGTCTTTCCCTAGGATGCTCCCGCCTGCCCGGGCCCGCGGGGCTTGTTTGTTTCCCGTGGGTGCGTTCCAGACGCGCGCGTGCGCGCGCGCCCGGATACCCCGCCGGGGCCCCTTTGCAGGTGCCGGGTGCGAGGCGTCCAGCGCGCGCGGGAGGCAGGGGACTCCGCTGTCACCCGTCCCGTTCTCCTGTAGTCATCGCCTACTTGGTTTCTTCAGACTGTCCAGACGTTCACCCGCTTCTCGGCTAGAAATAGCTTGGCTCGACGTGTATACGATTCTTTTCGTTGAAAATAGTTGGCACCGTGCAGTGCATGTAAACGTGTATGCGTGTGGATCTTCTTACCTCTTCTGGGAAAGTAATAGAAATGATTGAACATTTCCACTTAAAGAAACACTGATAGGTTTGCATTCGTTGGAGCAGTGTTGGGCCTCCTAAAAGCATATAAATGAAAGAGACTAAAAGTAGCCTTATTTTCAGAATTTTAAAGTTGGGTTTTCCTTAAGTAATTAGACCATGGCTTTATAGTACACTATTTCTGACTATAGACTGTATAAACTATTGTATACAAAAACCAAACCCACTGCCGTCCAGTGGATTCCCACTCATTACGACCGTATAGGACAGAGTAGAACTGCCCCATAGGGTTTCCAAGACTGTAAATTTTTTCGGAAGCCGACTGCCACAGCTTTCTCCCTAGGAACTGCTGGTGAGTTCCAACTGCTACCTTTTGGTTAGAAGCCGAGCGCCTTAACCACCGTGCCGCCAGTATGGAGATAGGGAATTCTCCAGTTTCAAAGTGTGTGTGTGCACCTTTATCTTGAATCATAAAAATATCATAAAAATAGCATTTTCTAGACAGAAATGCATATACTCATTATATTTCCATAAATACGCATGTATTTGGGAGAGAACCTCTCTCTTTTTTAACTCTCGTAGTATCTAGCTATTGTTTTGTAGCACATATTTAAATTTAATTTTGACCAAAACATTCATGGAAAGTTGCCATTTATTTACCCTAAATGTGATACATGGTGGTCTGTAAGTTATGGGCATTTGTTTAGTTTTGTTTGGTTGGCGGTAATTGTCATCCAAACATAGACAGCTGTGTAACAGCTTCAAAGAGAATTAAATTTCCCCTTCAAAGAAAAATCAGATTCGTAAAGTAAACAAGACTTGGAAAAGCCACTGGTGACTTTACCTGGGCAGTCCACAAAGAGGTTAGGACAGCATCGGAGAACTGTGCTCTTCAGAATAGAAAAATGGTGTGTGTGGGTGTGTGTGTGTAAAGTATGAACTTTATCCTTTTAGTTTTTTCAAGATTCTTGGTTTCAAAATATGTGGTTGAAGTGAGAACCTAATATTTGTTACTCCTCAAACTTCAGTGGCCTAAGTTACAGAATCATACAGAGAAACAAAAGTCTAGTTCAGCAGAGGCATGTGGTTTAATCCCCTGCTACAGGTATCATGAAATCTAGAGTGCTGTGTTTTTCATAAGACACTCCTGCATATTTTTCAGCTGACATATTGATCCATCATGCCATCTTCTTTTTGAACTGTAGAAGTTTAATAAGTGATTGCCATCTTGGGAGATTACCTGTTTTCATAAAAATTCACTTTTTAAATGGAAGGACATTTTTTACTGGCATTTTTATGTGAATGAAATTTCTGCTGCCAAAACTAGTAACCTTTTGAATGTAACGTATCTAAAGGTACCATGTACGTATCATGTATTAGATTACCTATTACACTTCTCTTCAACTCTATTATTACTCAGCCGTTTGAACTTAGTTTTAATTCAGCCTTGATGATATATATCACTACCCAGCTCTGAATTCATCTCTGGTGAAAACGCTGTTCTACAAGTAACTGTCAAAACAGAATTTCCGAGACTCTATTTGATCACTGGGTGATCATCTGTTGGAGTCATTCTACCGTTATTTTACAAATGCACACCCACACAGAAGAGCCTTGTTCTGAAATACTCAGTTTTCTAAGTTTTATTTTTGCGTGCCTGAAAAGGTGAGTGATGTTAAAGTACTCATATGCCCTAACATCTTCAGATGGTGTGTTTCTGCCTTATGAGAGTGAAATATGGAAGTTTAAGAAATGGTAGGTGTTACCAGAAAGCTTTTGCAAAAATAGACTTTTGAAATCTCTTCACCTCTTTGAAATACTTGTTCCCAGCAGAGACCTGGCAAATGCCTGTAGTACTGATGTTTTGTCTTTCCCAAGAACATATCCAACTGTCTTTAGATTAATGTATACTGCTGATTTTGGCAACATGGGACAGTTATATTTGGCAATCTAGATGAATATGGTATTTTCCTAGGATGCGATTAAATCTAGGTAAAATTGAGCATCAGTACTGCCTTGTTGTTTTCCATGAACTATTATGCATAGTGATCACATTGCCATGTGAATTTGCGAAAGGCTGTGATTGAAGTGAAGCTAGCTTTGGATTTTGTGTCTGTATTTTCATCCTCAATTTTTCAGACGTAGCCAGCTCAAATATCAAAATTCATGTACAATCTTTGTGGAGTATTTAAAAAAAAAAAAAAAAAACACGATGGGAATTAGCTGCTGAGCTTATCTGAATTTTTATTGAAAACTTTTATGTTGAGAATATTTAGGTAATAGAGTATTAGGAAAGAAAGTTTGTACATTTCTCATGTTCTCCATGAATGCCCTTGATAGTGAACTCTGATATTTTTTGGGAAGCAAATATTATTTGAAACTGAAAATTATTTTGCAGATTCTGACTAAATTACCTTCACTTGTGACCACTTGTAAGGTAAAGATGAAAGAACGTGTTTATTAGCACAGACAACCCAGGTTTATAATAAATTATCACAGTGAGTCCTGTAAAATCAAGAACTTCTGTGTTTGATATGCAGAACTAGGTCAAGGACTAATGGAGATACTTATAATGATCTCAGTTGGTATTTCTTGTCCAGACTGAAGTTTCTAAAATAGTTTACCTTTTTTATCTTGTAATAGGACTTGTAAGCCATATAAGCGTCTGTCAAAAAGACTTCTCCAGGAACCGAGAAATTAATATACAGTAGCTTTTCATCTGTCACGGTCAGCAGCACTGGAATTCTGTGGTTTTGCTGTTGATGTTCAAATGTTAGCTGTATTTGTGAGGGCTCTCCTTAGTTCTCGGTTTTGCCCATCCCACAGTTTCTCATTTTCCTGTCATATTCCAGAAATATAATAACCTAGTGTAGGTCTTTATTCCATTCCTTAGGATTTGCCTTTCTATTTAATATAGTTTCTCTTTTGGTAAAGCCGTCTTTAGAATAGAAATGCTTACTCAAGTTGTAATATTTTTTTTACCTGTTTGTGCCTTAGAATGATAAAAAGCCTTTCCATGTTCAGAGGCTGTGATTCTTCAGTTAAGCAAATATAAAAAAGAGTTTATTTCATGCCCAGCGGAAGTAGATCTGGGTGAGGATGCCTTACTGAGTGGGTGAATGAGAAATTTGCATTATCCTTGTCAGAATTAAGCCTGTAATAAAAAAATCACCCCAGAATCACCTTTATTCACAAGGCCCATTTCACTGAATTGCAGCCCCTCAGACCTCACTGTCTAAGAGACTATGCCTAGAAGCTCATGCCTTTAGATGCTTTTTATATGCTGAAGATATAACCCAAGTTCATACAAGAGATGAAAGTCATAATGCCCTGCCTTTCACATCTCAACTAGGATACCCTTATGTTCAAGGGATTGAATGACCAGCAGAGTTTTTATTTTTCCTGTATGAACTCCGTCTACTTTTTCTTTCCTTTTCGTTATGAAATCACAATAGTTGAAAGGGATATAAATCAGAAGAATGTTTTTCTCTGATCACTTTTCTTACCTACTACTTATAAAACCTTCAATGAGAACGCTGCACACCAGGTGACCTCAGGATAGTGTTATCTCATCCCCTTGACTGGAGTCTCCTTCACAGTCCTTCTCCCATGATTCCTTGGGGTGTTGAGGGTTGGGAAATTCCACCTCTAGCTGCTGAACAACCTCTGGGCTTGGCAAATCATTGCTGTAAGATATGTTGCCCTTCTTAAAGCATTGTTTCCTTCCTGAATCATTATAGGATGCTTTGATTCCCTGACTGAATGAATTGAGTAGCTATTTCCTTAGAAATAGGTGGAAGAAAGTCACCTGAAGTAATTCTTTATAAGTAGCTCATCCAGAGAGAAGAGATCATAGACTGATAGTTTTTACATTTGACACTTCCCTCTCTCTCTGCAAACAAGAGTTCTTAACCCTGGGTCTACCTCGTAGAGGTTGGAGGATGAAATTTGGTAGGTCCACAAACGTAGCTGGGAAATAAATTACATCTTTATTTTCACTCATTTCCAGCTGACACTTACGACAGTTATTAGAACTTGGCATTTAATGCATTGATATAGAGGCACGTGTGTTACTGTATCACAAGTGCCTTTTTTTAAACCTATTTTTATAAGTGTATTTCAACATAATTGGTTTCTGTTGTACTCTTATGTATTTAGTTTTATGCTTTAAAAAATATTATGTTGAGAAGGGTTGATAGGCTTCACCAGATCCAATATTAGTTCAGCCTTAAGAGCTTCAAAATTCTGTAACTCTGGGGTTTTGAAATAGAATACAGTGGGCCAGACACTATCTCCAGGATATCTGTGTCTCCCAGCTGGGCTTTTAAAAAGGCCATATTAAACCCTTCAGGCCTGGGAGGAGAGAGGAATCCACTAGAGGAATTTGGCAATCTCCAGTGTTTAGGGGGAGGGGTGGAGGTGACAGCCATGGCTCCTGTTTTCCCACAGGGCCCCGTAGGAGTACTCAGTTTCTCTGCTCTACATTATAATATAAAAAGAAAAAAGTTGCCTTCTAGTCCATTCTGACTCATAGTGATCCTATTATAATAACAACAGTAATAAAACAACAGACATTTACAACATGCTTCATCATTTAATCCTTCCAACAGCCTTTTTTAGTGAGTGCTAATATTATTTCCATTTTACATTTAGGGAAACTGAGGCTTGGGAAGGTTAAATTACTCACACCAGAGAGTTAGAGTTCGGATTCAAACCCAGGTAGGCTGGCACCAGAACTCCAATTTCTCACCAATGGTGGTTTGGTGGCAGAATTCTGGCTTTTCATGTGGGAGACCTGGGCTCAATTCCCAGCCAGTACATCTCGTGCACAGTCACCACCTGTCTTTGGAGGCTTGCGTGTTACTATGATGCTGAACAGGTTTCAGTGGAGCTTGCAGACTAAGACAGACTAGGAAGAAAGGCCTGGTGATCTACTTCCAAAATTCAACCAGTGAAAACCCTGTGGATCACAAGGGTCAGATCTGTGTCTGATCATGGGTATGGCACAAGACTAGGCAGCTTCTCGTTCCGTTGTGCATGGGGTTGCCATGAGTCGGGGGCTGACTCAGTGGCAGCTAACAACAACAACTTACTGTGTTACCTGCCTCAAAGGTATGTGCTGATGGAAGATTTTTTACAATAAAAAAATTTTGTGACCGTTTTTTAAAGTGACTGAGCTAAGACAGATAAGCTTCTGGCAACCCTGCTGTCAATGTGGATTTCAAATAGGAAGTTAAGGATGAGGCCACTTGTCCTCATCTAATTCTAGGTCCTTTTGTTTCTGTGGACCCCTGGTGGTGCAGTGGTTAAAGAGCTTGGCTGCTAACCCTAACCAAGAAGTTGGCAGTTCGAATCTACCAGCTGCTCCTTGGAAACCCTATGGGGCAGCTCTACTTCGTCCATATATACTCCATCCTGTAGAGTCACTATGAGTTGGAATCGACTTGATGGCAATGAGTTTTTTGGTTCTGCAGCTGCATGGGCCAGAAATCGGAATAGGGAGGTTGCTAAATGCTACCAGGGGTAGTCAAAAAAATAATTTTAGTTTTTTGGAGGGCCAATTTTTACCTGGTTAGGGTCCTTATGGTTTTAGTCAGGATGTTGCATGCTCCAGTATCTCTAAGGACCAGGTAGGTGACATGCCTGAGTACAGCTGTCTAGGTGTGAGAGCTTATGGAGTGGTGGGAGGTTTGGCCCATCCACAGGGAGCAGCTGCCGTACTGGTCTGGCCCATTTCTACCAGGCAGATATGGGGCTCGGGGTTGATAGTGCCTTGACATTTTCAAGAGAAGCATAGAATGGAGGTTTATTTTCATGTGAAATTGCCTCAATTAAAAATATTTTGAAATAATTAAAATCAAATACGTGAGCCCATGGGGGGCCAGACAAAACACGTTTGTGGCACGAATTCAGCCCATGAACTCTCATTTTGAGATTTCTGTCAGCTATAAGTGCTTGGAAACACTGTGTCCTGGGAGGTGTCAGTCGTTCTGTCTTCAAGCCTGATATCTTCCTTGTTCATGCATTTTGTTTGTTGGCTGTTAAATTTCTTAGAAAGCCTGTTAATGGTCATTTATCTCCAGTGCACGTAGATTCCAGATTCTGACTTACTGCCTTTTGCCCTCTCTGCCTGTCATTTTTCTAAGAAGTTAGCAAATATATAAAGTTGAAGGAGGCAGGTCATGGTTTTCTCTCTTATTTCATAGTGTTTCTTTAAAATAAGAAAATCTAAATGTGCAGAAATGACTTCATTTATGGGGGACATGGAGCTGCTCGTGCCTTCATCACCAGGTTGAACTCTAACTAGTCCAAAATCGTTCTCCCCATTATTTGGTAGTTGCTATGTAGTATGTTGGAAACCCTGGTGGCACAGTGGTTAACAGCTACAGCTGCTAACCAAAAGGTCGGCAGTTCGAATCTACCAGCCGCTGCTTGGAAACCCTATGGGGCAGTTCTGCTCTGTCCTATAGGGTTGCTATGAGTCGGAATCGAGTCGACAGCAACAGGTTTTTTTGGTTGTGTAGTATGTTTGCCCTGGACATATGGAATGTGGGTCTGTTTCTGTATGTTAGTATTTCAAAGTGCAGTCTATTTAACAACCCTTGTTTTTGTTTTGGCTCTTAAATGAAAGATACCATTGGGTCAAAGGAAAGCAAAGCCCCTCTAGGATGGATTTCTCTCGCATCTACTGATACACAACTGTTGGACAAATCACCTAAGCCCTCTCTTTGGTATATAAACAAAGGAAACCCATTATGTTGAAATATACTTATCAAAACAGTAAAAAAAAAAAAAAAGGCACTTGTGATATAGTAACACATGTTCTTCTACATCAACTCATTAAAAGAATTAAAGTTGTTATAATTTTTTTGTTTTTATTGGTTTTTAAAATTATATATGCTTTTACCGAAATGATGATGCAGAATTATAGAGAACACAATGAAAAGTCGCCTTTCCCACCTACACCCATCCCTGGATATAGCAATTGGCAGCAGTTTAGAGCCCTTCTTTCTACTCCTCTTTCTATGCATTTACGTATGTGTATACATATACACGGCTTCTTATTATCACATAAACTATCATACTGTATATATTTTTCAGTGACTTGCTTTTGTCCATTTAACTGTATCTTGAAGATCTTTCCCTTTCAGTAAACTAGTTATCTTGTTATTTCCAAACATTGAATAAATTTCATCCTGGTGGTGCAAATGGTTGAGCATTTGCCTGTTAACTGAGAGGTTAGTGGTTTGAACCCACCCGGTGGGTCATTAAGGGAAAGCCCTGGTCATCTGCTTCCGTAAAGATAACAGTAAAGATACCACCACCAACTGCTCTGACAGGGATCATAATAGAGTGTCCTGGACAAAGCTGGAGAAAAATGTAGAAAAATTCTAACACACACACACACACACACACACACACACAAAAGACCAAACTTACTGGTCCAACAAAGACTTGAGAAACTCTGAAGATATGACCCCTGGACCCACTTTTAAGTGAAAGTTTACAATTCAAGTTAGTCTTTCATACAAAAATTTATACATACGTTGTTTTGTGATCCTATTTGCTCTCCCTATACTGTGACAGCACACTCTTCCTTTGTACACCGGATTTCCTGTGTCCATTCAACCAGCTCCTGACTCTCTCTGCCTTCTCATCTCACCTCCGGACGAGAGCTGCTCATTTAATCTCATGTATCTACTTGAGCTAAGAAGCACACTCTTCACTAGTATCATTTTCTGCCCCATAGTCCAGTCTAATATTTGTCTGAAGAGTTGGCCTCAGGAATGGTTTTAGTTTTGGGCTAGCAGAGAGCCTGGGTGCCACGTCTTCCAGGGTACCTCCAGTCTCAATTAAACCATTAAGTTTGCTCTTTCTACTAGAATTTGACTTCTGCACCCCACTTTTCTCCTGCTCTATCAGGGACTCTCTGTTGTGTTCCATGTCAGGGCAGTCATTGAGGTAGCCAGGCACCATCTAGTTCTTCTGGTCTCAGGCTGATGAAGTCTCTGGTTTATGTGGGCCTTTCTATCTCTTGGGCTAATACTTTCTTTGTGTCCATGGTGTTCTTCATTCTTCTTTATTCCAGGTGGGTTGGGACCAATTGATGAATCTTAGATGGCCACTCGCTAGCTTTTAAGACCCCCAGACGCCACTCACCAAAGTGGGATGCAGAACATTTTCTTAAAAAACTTTGTTATGCCAATTGACCTAGAAGTCCCCTGAAAGCATAGCCCTGGAACCACTTTTAAGACGTCACTCCTGAGGTTCACCCTTCAGCCAAAGATTAGACAGACCCATAAAACAAAACGAGACTAAATGGGCACATCAGCCCAGGGGCAAGGACGAGAAGGCAGGAGGGGACAGGAAAGCTGGTAACAGGGAACCCAAGATCTAGAAGGGGAGAGTGTTGACATGTTGTGGGGATGGCAACCAATGTCACAAAACAGTACGTGAATTAATTGTTTAATGAGAAACTAATTTGCTCTATAAACTTTCATCTAAAATACAATCAATCAATCAATAAAAAAAGATTACAGCCAAGAAAACCCTATGGAGCAATTCTGCTCTGTCTCACAGGGTTGCAATGAATACAATCAACTTTGATGACACCTAACAATAACAGCAATTTTTACTATTGCAAACTGAAACATTGAAGACCTTTTGTACATAGATCTTCATGCACTTGTGTGAGAATTTCTTGTAGCTGAATTCCTAGAAATAAAACTATGTGGTCAAAAGGGTATGCACATTTACAATTTTAAGAGAGCATTGCCAAAATGTCTTTTAGAAAGGCCCCCATGGAATTCTATCTCATGGAACCTCAAATTATGCAGCTGAACATATTCTGTAATTGAAGCATGTCCCAAATTGTTATATTGCTTTACTAATTCAGTCAGATTTCAGTTATATACAGTCCACTAGGAAATCATGTCAGAAATAGTCTAAAAACCCCATTGACGTCAAGTTGATTCCAACTCACAGCGACACTGTGTCCTTAAAATTCCTTGAAAATATAATGCTTAATCAAAAGAATTTACCAATTAAGGGAGTAATTTTAAAACTCTTTAGTGAAGCAATGTCTTGTAGAATCAGGGAGTTGAAAATCTGTATTCTGATCAGTTTGGTTAGCTGAGAAACACTAGACCCCTCACAGCAGGGCTGTGTCATAAGGATCCATCTTGAATGTTTACTCAGAGAAGTGAGGTGCTGCACAGCCTATGCAGACAGACCAGAGGTTGATACTGACCTGGGAACTTTAAGTATATTTCATTGCTAAATATTCTGTCCAGGGGCACTTGTAGCTTTAGACTTTCAAATACTCAATTATCTAAGAATCCCTTTTACCTTCTACCAGCAGCTCTGCGGGAGAAAGATGTGGCAATCTGCTTCTGTGGAGATTTACATCCTTGGAAACCCTGTGGAGTTGCTATGAGTTGGAATCAACTCAACGGCAGTGGGTTTGGTTTAGAGAATTAAGAAGGCTCAGAGAAAAATCTCTTTTATGGAGTTTTATTATTTAATAGATTCCTGAGGAATTCTATCTTTAGAAATGATACATAGAGGGCTGTATGGTATAGATTAGGAACTACACTATATTTTCATTTAGAGAGACTTTGGGGGGAAATTCAGAAAATCTGTGTCACAGATTCCCAACTTTTTTTCAGAAGTAACAATTTTGATAAATATAATTGTTATCAATAATATCAAATGGATTACTAGTTTCAGAATTTTATGACATCCCAGGAAAGACTTGGAATCATCCTAAAGTAAGTCTGTTAGTGAACCTTGATGTGGATAAATAACCGGAAAATGAGATACTGTTTCTGTTTTCAAAGATGGACTCCATTCTTTCATCCATTTCTCCAGATACCCATTTTTAAGAAAAATTATGGTTAGGTTGGCAGTGACATTCAGATTCTGATTGTATGCCTTCTGTATGTTTATTTCTACAGCACATTGTGAAATGTAGAAATATGGTAAGATTCAGTCATATTTCCTTGGCATTGAAATCTTGCATATTCAAGAAAGTCTGTACTAGGTTTTGCTCATAGAAATGTTAAATGTTACAGTATTTTACAGTTTACAGATGATTTTCTTTGATAATGTTTGTGAAAGCCACAATGGAGGGAACCACCTAACCATTGAAAAACCCGTTGCCGTCGATTCTGACTCATAGCGACCCTATGGTAGCTCTTTAACCCTGTGTCATTCAGAGCCCTGCTGATAAACAGATGGCTTGTGCAAACTGAGCCCTTTGAGGAGGGCTTAAAAAAGGGACCATCTAGAAGACGTGAGTCTCTGGGTGGTGCTAACAGTTAAGCGCTCGGCTACTAACCAAAAGGTTGATAGTTCAAATCCACCCAGAGGCACGTAGGAAGGAAGCCCTGACGATCAGCTTCTGAAAGATCAAAGCCATTTAAAACCCTATGGAGCACAGTTCCACTCTGACCCACATGGGGTCTCCATGAGCGGAATCAGCTCTATGGCAACTGGTTTGGTTCTTGGTTTAGAAGGTGTGGACAGGTATAGGGAACATAACCATCACCAGTGAAGAACACGGACCTAGCAGCAGTGGGGAGCTGTTCTTACTCCAAGGCTTGGAAGGGGCAAAGAGAGTAAGTGATGACTAGAATCAGAAGAGGGAGCTGTGTGGAGAGGGCCTTCTGACGAGCTTGTCCCATTGTAGAGGGACACAATCAGCCTGTAATATCCTTGCAGGAGGCTGCAGAGAATAAATACGTCTACCTCACTCTCCTCCTGCCTCCTAAACTCTGGATGGCACCTTCCATTAGCTGAGCTCAGACAAGCCAGAGGACAAGGGAGGCTTGATGAGGTCTATGCAGATCAGGCTTCTGGGAAATATAGCAGACGAAGAAGGGTGGTGTGGGGGTCTGGGGAGGCAAATGGCAACTCCACCTGCCCTGCCCTCCTGGAGCAAAGGTGTGCATGGGTGAGAAGTTAGGCCAGGTGGAAAGCTATGGTCTAGTTTGCTGAGCAAAGCAAAGTAATCTGCAGCTACAAGGATTACGTTTAAATTGAGGTTGGGAATATTCTATAGTCCTACAATGGCTGGTATCAGTAAGATTTGTGGGCTTTAGAGTAACAACTTCTTTAATTTTAATTTCGTTTGGAATGGATTGAGTTTCTTGGGAAATGCACAGAATGGTAACTGTGTATTTATCTGAAGAACCAAAAGTGTAGGGTGTAGACAGCAGAGACAGAAGGGATTCATAAAGTCTGTCAATGTGGAGTTGGTTACCTAAGATATAATTCCTTTGCCTTTAATATTTTATGAAAATATTTTATCTAAAATGTCAGGTACCTGGGGGAAGAGACTAGGAGGAAATTAAGGTTATTAACAGTAATTTTCCTTCAAAGAAGTCAATTTAACTGAACCATTAGCATCCCTAAGTAGAAATGAACAAGCTGTATTTTCCCATTTGTTCAGTATGGCAGGAAGACTCCGAGATTTCAGGCTCATTTATTCTCTCAGTTATTTTATTTATTTTTTTGGCCCTGCTGTTTGAAAAGGTGAAGATTGCTCTGTTTGGTTTGTGTACTTACCCTGAATGAAGACACAGTGAAACTTGATTAGAATCATGAAATCATACTGCTGGAAGGACATCAGAGTTCATCTTCTTACCTTCAAGTCTTATGGTGTAAGAAGCCAAGACCTGAGGTATTAGCAGGCTGCTTCTGTAGAAGTTCACTAAGTTGGTAACTCTGGAGAAGTCACATCACCTATCCATCCTGAAGGAATTGCACTAAGTTAGTTTATTTTTTGCCAGTACTCTTATAGATTCCTGAAGTCTCTGATTCCAGGAGCTTGCTTGTTCATTCCACATTATTTTAGCATATTAGAGGCAGAGCTTCATGAGCGCTTCTTCCACCACTCTGGAGGTCTCTGCATTGCTCTGGACTCTTCTCACACTACAAATGCTTCCAGTATAAGACAGCTCGTTCACTTCTACTGTGTTTACAACCACCCATTCACTGATAACTCCTGAATCTATATCCCTGATCTCTTGTCTGAACTCCAGATATCTTACCTTACCTGCTACAAGTCTTGACCTTGAAGTTTCATGGGTACTTTCAAATCAGTGTGTCCATAACGGAAGTCCTCAACTCCACCCCAAACCTCTGCCTCATCCTGCATTCTCAATCTTCGTGAAACAAATGCTTTGTGAGTCCGCCCCATTCTTATCTGGCATTTCTGCCCACTCCTCTCCATTCCTGTTGCTGCTGCATAAATATGGTTATGTCTTCATCATTTCTTGCCTTGATTATTTCAATAACCTTTCAGTCATTCTCCCTGTTGCTCTCTCTTTCTCATTCATTCTCTCATCCCTTTATTCTGTTGGCTATTTTGTGAGCACCAGTGACTGTGGCAGTGAGGTGGTGATAGCCCTTGCCCTCGGGAGTTTATCATTTACTGGAGGAGATAATGGAGTCCCTGAGAGGTACAGACGGTTAAGTGCTTGGCTGGAGGTTGGAGTCCACCCAGAGATGCCTCAGAAGAACGGCCTCGTGATCTGCTTCTGAAAAATCACAGATTAAAACCCTGTGGAGCACAGTTCTGCTTTGACAGATATGAGGTCTCCATGAGTCAGAATCGATTTGATGGCATCTGGTTTGGTGGGGAGGAGATGGACAAGTAAACAGTAAACTACTTTATAAATTTATATCTTTGCACCTCTACTCCATTCTCCACACTCAGCTAAAGTAGTTTGCACAAAACAAACCTTATTATAGCATTACCTCTAAAATACTTCAACAGGTCCCCATTGCTTTCATGATTAAATTCTGTTTCCCCAACTTGCCAATATAAGCAGTGACCTCTGGCCTGACCTCTACAATGAAGTTTTAACTCCTTCATTTGCATCACCTATACTAAATGTATTAAAATTCCAACAATGTAAGTGCTGTGACCACAATGCCTTTGCAGCTTTGCACTCAACCCCTTTCTTCAACTGACTGACTCCAACGGACATCTATAGACCCCACAGAGTTGCCACCTTCTTCTCAAAGCCTTCCTTGATTTCAGCTCTATTGCAGGTTGGGTTGGGGTCGCACCTTGGTTCTCCTGTTGAACAGTTTGCAAATTTAGCCACATCATGACTTTCTTGAGGAATCGAAGAACCTGGTGCATATTAGAGACTAAGTTAATGTCTATTGAAAGAATGAATAACGAAATATCCTTATTGCAAAGTCTACAGATTGGGTAAGTTAGAAAAGTAATCTGGTAAAAAAGCAAATGAGGTGCCGTGTTTAATAAACTGAAGCCATCTGCAGACTTATTACTGAGGAAAAAAATTCCATGAATATTTACTGTGATCACTGAAGAGTAGCAGAATGATCAGTAATTTGAAAACTCTGTATCTGTTTGGAGCCCTGGTAGCACAGTAGTTAAGAGCTCAGCTGCTAACCAAAAGGTTGGCAGTTCGAATCCACCAGCCACTCCTTGGAAGCTCTATGGGGCAGTTCTTCTTTGTCCTGTGGGGTCCCTATGAGTCAGAATCGACTAGACAGCAACGCGTTTGTTTTTTTTTTAATATCAATTATTTCAAATAACAGAAATTCTGATATTGTAATATATAAGGAGCCCTGGTGGCGCAGTGGTTAAGTGCTTGGCTGCTATCTGAAAAGTTGGTGGTTCGAACCCACCCAGTAGCTCTGCAGGAGAAAGACCTGGCCATCTGTTCCCATAAAGATTACAGCCTAAAAAGTCTATTAAAAAACAAAACAAAAACCAAAACCAAACCCGTTGCTGTTGAATTGATTCCAACTCATAGGGACCCTATAGAAAAGCCTATAAGACAGTTCTAGTCTGTCACGTGGGGTTGCTATGAGTGAAAATCAACTCACTGGGACCCAACAACAACAATATATTAGTTACTAGTATACTACAACCAGAGAAGGCTTTTCCCTGAAGATAGTTGATCATTTATTTCTGGTTGGCACACTCACATTTTTTCTATTCTATGAGTATGGTTTTAATCAAGTTTGCTTATTTTTTTTCCACTGTGTTAGAACTCAGAGAAATCGCCTTATTTTAGAATTGGCTGAAAATTTACAGGAAAAACATTTATTGAATCAGATGATTTTTATTAAGTGGGACTCTTCATAATCTAAAATGCTTTGTATTTATTGTCTGCTAGCATATTATTTCCAAATGAACTATGAATGTATCAGTGCCAGATAGAGAAAGCAAGAAAGCTGTTAATTAATTGAAGGGAAATATTCTGCTGAATATTGTTTTTAAAAGAGCATCTTTTATAGTTCCAGAATCGGGGTGGGGGGCATTTTATTCATTATGGTTTGAAACTTATGAAAATAGTGGCTTTACAATCTTAACTATGCCCTACCTCTTCTCCACTCCGCAAGCTTGGAGGGCTAACAGTGTTTAAGAGGGTTCTTTTTCACAATTGACATCCTTTTGATTTAGCAAATTTCTTTTAGCTTTGTGTTGAAAAGTGCTAGGTAAGTATGTTAATTATTAGATATATCATTATTCAAATTTCAGTGGACAGAACATTTAGGAGGATTATAGTTTAGTCAGGAGCCCTGGTGGTACAGTGGTTGAGAGCTCCGCTGCTAACCAAAAGGTTGTCGATCTGAATCCACCAACTGCTCCTTGGAAACTACGGGGCAGTTTTGCTCTGTCCTATAGAGTTGCTATGAGCTGGAATCGACTTGATGGCAGTGGGTTTGGTTTTTTCTTTTGGATAATTTAGTTATTTGCAGTTGCTCAGAAAATACTTGGTGATAGCACTTTGGAAGTACACATAGAGAATATTTACTTTCATTTAGAGCCTTTTTGGACCTGTAAGTCCCCTCTCAGAATCTTAAGCCTGGCCTCATTCTGTCCATTTTTCATTCCCTTTGAAAGAATTCAAAGTAACTGGTTAAAGTTCTTCTCTCATCTGTCATAAGTAACACACAGGGATTTCTTGTGCAGCCACCAAAGGGAAAAGTTAAATTTTAAAAGTGCAGATGATTTGAGTATTAATATGTGTCCTGAAAATGACTCTGCTTAAACCAGGCTCTCCTGAACCATTCTGTTACATGCTAATTTTTATTTTCTGAGCTTGAATTTATAAACAAGGCAGATCAACAGGTTTTACATAAAAATTGATAATTGGGAGGAATCAGGTAAGGACAGTAAGGGCCTTTTGAAAACTTTCTGGCAATGTTCTACTTGTTACCAAACCGAACTGCCCTCAACTTTGTTGGAGAGGCTAAACCATAAATTAACCTGGAAGGTCTTCCTTTCTTCTAAACAGGGTTGTTGGTCTAGTCCTGTCCATTTCCTTCTTGAGGTGACAGCAGCCTTTATATTACAGAAGGGATATGATGCAAGGAACACAAGTTCTAGTTAATCACTGCTTCCTATCCTCATGTAAGGTGTGAAACCCTCAGAAAGGAAGTGACATACACACACATATAACACACCTCTGCTGATCAGAGACTGCAGGCTCTTGAGCCACGCATAAGAAGTCACACTGTGGAGAAGTGGGGTCAGTTCGTTGATGTTTTTGAGTCTTTCCAGGGTAGCTATGTGATATTGTAGAATGTTGTGATTTCCTAGGATACTTTGAGATCAGGCCGGAAATCCTTTAGGCGAAGCAGTGTGCCCTGGGCCTTACGGATGCGACTCTCTTTAATCCTCTGAGCGGTTCTGCAGGTTAGGTGTGATTATCACCATTTGCTGCTAAGAAAACTTGATGATTGAAGCATTTGCTCAGGGTTACACAGTTGATGACGGTACAGACAGACTTCAAACTAAGGTCGACCTAAATCTATGTGGGTAAATCTGAGGTCAGATAAGATTTGTGGGATACACAGTTGTCCCTTCGTAATTCCTCGTTTCCCATGGAGCTGTGATTTTGGTTCAGGGTAGCAATGTGTCCTTTAAAAATATTCCCCTCCCCAACTTCCCTTGCAGCCAGGAGTGCTCACGTGACCTGGTTCTGGCCAGCAGGATGTAGATAGACATTTCTGCATAGGCTTTTTCTTCCTGATTTCTCCCTTTCCTTCCTGGAACGTGGACATGATGCTTAGACTTGCAACTGCCGTCTTGTGGTTGTGACAGTGAGAGCCACATGCTGACAGTGGCAGAACAGGAAGATAGACGGAACCCCGCTTCTTGATGATGTACTTGAGTGGCTTCACCAGCCCTTGCTGACTTGCCTATGGATTTCATGTTAACCGAGACAAATAAGTGACTGTTCGATTAAGTTACTTCAGTGGGGTTTCTTTTACACGCAGCTGAAAGCAGTCCTACTGATAAAGGAACCAAAAGAAATAAAAATATTATAGAGCAAACTAATATAAATTATTTGAGTCATTAGCTCTGCCCTTTTTTTTTTTTTTTTAGTAACACTGTCCCCATAGCAATGATGATGCCACATTTAGTTTACTTGTTTAACTTCCAGTGTCCTGGTCCTGTTCCTATACGCACACACGCACGCGCACGCACACACACACACACACACACACTATGAGCTCTCTCTGTCTCACACACACACACAAACATACTATGAGCTCTTTCAGGCTGGGGTTGCCTATTTCTGTTTACTCAGACACCTGTACAGTATTTAGCATGTAGCAGACACTTTGTAATTACATTTAAAGGATTTGTTGTTGTTGTTAGGTGCTGTCAAGTTGATTCCGAGTCATAGTGACTGTATAGGGCAGAGTAGAACAGCCCCATAGAGTTTCCAAGGAGTGGCTGGTAGATTGGAACTGCCGACCTTTTGGTTAGCAGCCATAGCTCTATTTAAAGGATAGTGTTTGGCAATGCTTAGAAGAACAGAAAGGTTAAAATAGAGTAAGTAATAAAAACACCTATGCTCTTTTATCATTTCAAAATAAAAAAATTGGTTTTAGAACTCATATTCCTAATTTCAAAAAGTGATCTTTGTCTTGAATGAGCTGAATTTAGGGGGTATTTACTTTCATTGAACTTTAGACAAGTTACTTTGTTTATAGGCAGTGATTCGATAAATCATGTATTTCTTTCAGTCTATTTATATTTATGTACTTATGCTATGTGAGTTTCACATATTTTTTTAGAAGTCTTAGAATTGAGACATTTCATGTTAAATGAGCTTAAAATCATTCCATATAACTAGGAACTTGAATCATTGCTAAATTTATAATTTAATAAGTAACTTATTGAATTTCTTTGCTGTCAACTTAAATCCTGGGATAAGTTTTTAAAACAAAATAGAAATGGTTTTGGTTCTTCTTTTGTAACATTTTAACAATAATCCGGGAAATACTATCTCTGTGGTCATAGGATCCTTTTCTTGCGCAGAATAAGTTATCAGAAGACTTTCATTAAGTGCAGTATAGTGTATTGCTTGCTTTAGTGCCTGTCATGAAAAAAAACAAAACGAAACACAATGGAGGGTGCTGTAAATGCTTAAGCGTTTGACTAATAGCTGAAAGGTTGGTGGTTCAAACCCATGCAGAGGTGCCTGAGAAGTAAGGCCTGGTGATTTGCTTCCTAAAGGTCACAGCCTTGAAAACCTTATGGTGCAATTCTACTCTGCACACATGGGGTCGCCATGAATTGGAATTGATTGGATGACAACTAATGACAGCAACAGCATATAAATTTATCCACTTATCTAGAAATGAAATATTTGGGGGAGTGTGGTTATAAAAAGGAACATTTACTGCTGAATGATTTATCTTCAGTTCTTCAGTACATTCTTGAATATACAGATTGGATATAAAGACATCTTGAATGTAAATCATTATGTCAGTATACTTTAAATAACAAATGACTACATTAACTTTTCTTTTTCATGATATATTTATATTTATTATTATTGGAGTATGATTTTTAAACAGTATGTGGTATTTTATTAAATTACATGGGAGTTTGACAGTGTAGATAGAATATATTTTGTTTAAAGTCATCTAACACAGAACCTGATATAGCTTTAACATATAACAAGATAAGACAATGTCTTGACTCCTTTATGTACGTGCATGAAATTTTAGTGACCACGTGAGCTAATATGGTCATTTGAATTTGTTTGAATAAATTATGAGCCATTTGTTTCTTTTAAGCGGTTATAACTCTCTCTTAGTTTTTAAATCAGATTTGTATAATAATTAGCACACAGAGAGCTCTTAAATGTGTTCCAAAATTAATGTCAGATGAAGATACTGGCTACATGCTGTTAACCCTACTTCTGTTTCTTATTTTATGGTTTTATATGTCCTATGTTCAATTTGTGTGCATTCTGCTGTTTCTAAAATTGGTATTTAAGCAATACATTTTTTAACTAATTATCAAGTTTTGTCCTCGTCTTAAATTTCATGTGGTTGTGGGAGGCGGCACAATGGTCATCGATCTGCCTTGCTGACACCTACTTTCCTGTGTTGAAAATACACTGACTTGACTGTAACCTTGATGTTTAGGGTAGATGACTAGACTTCAGAAATATAAAGCCCCATGTGATTGTGAATCCCTATTTCTATAATATCTTTAACTTCATAATCGTAATCCAGAAAAGCTGTCATGATGCCTGAACATATATTACGGGGATTGGCTTTATGTAGCATAGACTTGTTGATGTTGTTAGTTGCTGTTTAGTTGGCTCCAACTCATGGTGACCCCATGTATAACAGAATAAAAGGCTGCTTGGTCCTGTATCTTCTTTATAATAGTTGGTATGTTTGAGACCATTGTTGTGGTCAATGTGTCAGTCCATTGCATGGATCCCTTATCTTTTCTGAATCTTTACCACACATGATGTCCTTCTCCAGTGATCTGTCCATCCCGATGATGTGTCCAAAGTAAGTGAAGCAAAGTCTCAGACAATATTCTGTGATCCATAGGGTTCTCATTGGCCAGTTTTTGGAAGTAGATCGCCAGGCCTTTCTTCCTGTTCTGTCTTAGTCTGGAAGTTCTGCTGAAACCTGTCCACAATGGCTGACCCTGCTGGTTTTTGAAATACCGATGACATCACTTCCAGCATCATAGCAACATACAAATAAATCCCCACAGTATGACATACTGACTTACTGTGGAAAATAATTCAACTTCTGAAGAATTCTTCATCAAACTGAAGGTTGGGCATGCAGTAACGTATTTGGTTGTAATAACCACAAACAACATCTGGAGGAATGTCTGTCTTTGAACAAAATGATATATTTTAAACTTCCCTTTTTTTTTTTTTGAGAAGTGAGAAGTGCTGTGAATTATGCCCGGTGCATGGCTCAGTTTGAACTATAAGAGGTGATATCAATTAATTACTCTTAAAAATGTCTTCCTGTCTGTGTTACTTACTTAGTCCTCATGACCTTATAAGAATCAGGCAAAGCCTGATCATGACAAGAGAAAAAAGTGATCATCTGAACCTCATTTTATCTAAATTGAAAAGGATATGCTTTATAGCTGAGGATCCCACACAGAAAATGCCTTTTAAAGTTACTCTCAAGGCCAGCATCAGTGTATAGGGAAGGAAACCAGCATTTTTTAAGTGCCTGGTAAGGGTCAGGTACTCTGCCAGGCACTTCTAACTGGGGATAACTTAAAGTAGTTATGACTGATGATTGTTGGGTACTTGGCTCTGTCACTGACTAGCTGAGTCACCCTGGGCAAGTTTCTGACCTCCTCCTCCTCTTTTTTTTTTGCATCAATCCTGTAAGATAGGTGGTAGTATGCCCGTTCTACAGATAAGGAAACTGAGGCACATATAAGTAATTTGTTTAGGGTCGCACAACTAGCAAGTTGAGGGGCTTGAATCTGGAACAGACTGTACTAAGGACCCCACCTTTTTTCTCCCATTCCATGTCCCCTTCCAAGGTTGTGCGTTTGCATAGCTACTAAGTTGATAATTTTGACCAAGTAGGCTGGTTGCTTTTATGTTGAATGAGCTCAGATTAGGGGCACTTGCAATATGAAACAGGCCCTGAAAAGAGAATGGAGAGAAGTGAAATATAGCTTGCCTTTGTCCTAGCTGACTGTGTGTCCTTTAGCAAGTCATGTCACCTCACCTGTCTCAGTTTCCTTATCTCCTAAGTGAGAGCTTGGGTTTGTAGAGCTTACTTTCAGATTTACCCTTTTATCATCATGAAGTCTTCCTCTCTGTCTCTAATAATAATCCTCATGTCGAAGTCTGTTTTGTCTTGTATGAATATAGACAGTCCAGCTTTCTTTTGCTTACTGTTTGTATGGTATTTCTTTTTCTGTCCTTTTATTTCCAATCTACTTGTGTGTTTCTCTTTAAAGTATGTCCCTTGTAGAGAACATATCTCGATTCTTGGATTTATTCTTATTCATTCTGGCCATCTTTGCCATTTGGTTGGAGTATTTATTCCATTTACATTTAAAGTAATTATTGATGTGGTTGTATTTTCTTCTGGACTTTAAGTTTTATTAGGCATATTAAATTTGCATTTTTATTTTCTACATCTTCCCAGTTTTCCTTCAGACTTAACTTTATGACCAAAAAAAAAAATCTGGAGTAGGTTAGATACTTATTAGCGTAACTGGTTTGTTAAATGGATCACACTTAGTATGACACACAGAGAAAATAGCTTTATTTCTTCTCCCACCTCTACTTTGGTATACTCTCTTGCATTTCCCTTCTCTGCTTTTGGATATTTTTGGCAGATCCTATAGCTTTTTGAATCACTATAAAGTATTCCCATTGTCGTGAAGTCGTTTCCGACTCATAGCGACCCTCTAGGATAGAGTAGAACTGCTCATAGGGTTTCTGAGGATGTAATCTTTGTGGAAACAGACTGCCACATCTTTCTTCAGCAGAGCAGCTGGTGGGTTTAAACCAGCAACCTTTTGGTTAATAGCTGAGTGCTTAACCACTGCGTCACCGGGACTCCTTATAAAGTATTAGAAGAACCTATTTTTCAGATATTAGGAAAATGTAGTATAATGTCAATCAAAACTTCCATTCTCCCAACCAGGTTATAGCATTCTCCGTTTTCCATCCACAGGGCTGACCTCTGGCTTGACAATCTGCATGAGGAAGAAAGGTAACTTCTAGTTTAACTATCCTGTCTCCATCTCTTTCTACCCACTGTCTTTGACTCCTCCAGAGCCAGCAGGGGAGCAGAAAAGAGGCCGAGGCTGTTTTCCTTAGTGGGTGCTGCTTGTGTCCATGGCCAGCTCTTTCTCCTACAAACCTGGATGGGCTTTTCGTAGATTCCCTGCAGGGTCAATTAGCACCATGCTGTTATTGATGTGGGCAGTGTAATCCCTGCACTACCATTTCTTTTTTAAATTTTATTTATTATTATTATTTTTATTGTGCTTTAGGTGAAGGTTTACAGAGCAAATTAGTTTTCTGACATTGGTTGCCAACCCTACAACCTATCAACACTCTCCGCTTCTTGACCTTGGGTTCCCCGTTTCCATTTGCCCAGCTTTTCTGTCCCCTCCTGCCTTCTTATCCTTGCCTCCGGGCTGGTGTGCCCATTTATTCTCATATATATGGTTGAGCTATGTGTATTATTATTTGTTTTATAGGACTGTCTAATCTTTGTCTGAACATGAACCTCATGAGTGACTTCAGTACTGAGTTAAAAGGGTGTCTGGGGATTATACTCCTGGGGTTTCTCTAGTCTCCGTCAGACCAGCAAGTCTAGTCTTTTTTTTGTGAGTTTGAATTTTGTTCTACATTTTTCTCCCAGTCTGTCCGGGACCCTCTATTGTGATCCCTGTCAGAGCAGTCAGTGGTGGTAGGTGGACACCATCTAGTTGTGCTGGACGCAGTCTGGTAGTTGTGGTGCATTAGTCCTTTGGACTAATCTTTCCCTTGTATCTTTGGTTTTCTTCACCTGGGTTACCACTTCTGACTTCAACTCCTGTCCTCCAGTGGCACATGACCGGAGTGTCCCTTTGTTCCTGTCCAGGCAGCCCACATGTGTGAAGACTTTTCAGGATCACTCCAGCCTGATTACCCTACATGGTATCCACTTGTCCACAAGAAATCTCACATCTTAGCTCCTGTTTCTACATTTACTATGGCTCTCTGGCCTTGCTCTACTATTGCAGGCTGCATTAGCAAGCTTGAGGGCTCTAATCTTACACATGTCCCACAGAACAGGCTGTGGGTTTCAGAAATGAGGCTAACATCTAGCCTGGGAAGAAGATATCGGCCTCCCTCATTGTGGAGAGCCCCAATCTATGAGGGTTATTTGAGGCACTTGGTCTGAGCTACTGGAAAGAGGGGGAAAGGAATCTGCTTTCTGCTCCTGAGAATTATCTTTGAAAAAGTATCTTCTGCAGTACAAGTTCTTCTCATAGGTAGGCTGTTGAGTGCCAGAGGGACCCCTGGTCTGTTTTGGCCGTGTTGTAGCAAGTCCTGTGGGCATGTGAAGAGAACTCATTACCTACTGCTTTTAGCATTGAGACTTCAGCTGAAAATCTGAGAAAACAGGAAAGTATTGCTGGTTAAAAGAATTTAGAGATTACTGGCTAAACAGCAAATTTCACAGGTAAACATTATATATTCAGCTATATTTATAACTTGTGAACTACCACGCTGTATTGTCTTCTCCCCCTTCAATGACAGGAAATACTAAGTATAAAATACATGCTTGATAAAGCAACGTGGGGTGATTTCAGGATATTGGTCTCTGGGGAAGTAAGGTGACCAATACGATAAGAGGAGTGAGGTTTCTAATCTGAAACGTTCTTGCTGACTTGGTTAAAAATTGGTCACTTAAGTGGAAAAAAATATAATTCAAAACTATTGTTAGCTCAGTCAAATTAGTTGATCAGGTTGGCCGAGGTAGATAAAACCTGAAACTGGGCTGACAGGCATCTCTGGTGGAAATCTCTAAAGAGTGCAGATAGTGTACATATAATGTATTATATTGTGTATATGCATGTATATTTGTACGTGTTTATAAAATATGCATATGTATGTATAGATATATGTACATAGATTATATTTTTGTAGTTCCTGTATAGCTGTCATATAGGATCATATAGGGTCACTGTGAGTTGGGATTGACTCGACAGCAGTAGGTTTGGGTTTTTTTTTTTAATATAGGTGTCAGAGAAAGATATGGCAAATGATGAGGTTACTTCAAATATATATTAAGAGTTGGCAAAGAATAAATAGCACAGATAAAGTACAATGGTTTGGAACAAGAAACAGGTGAATTTTCTTAATTTCTGGAGCAGATACAAATGAATATAAAATATACTTACCAGTTCATTAGTTAGCCTTTTTCTGAAGTAGAAAATAGCCTTAAAACATTCAGTATGATTTTGTGCCAGAATCTATAGGTGAAAGTATGAGAAGTCATTTTAAAGTTATAGCTTTAATTTTGTCTAGAGTTAATTTATCAGTATAGTATTTTCAAAATATAGTAAATATATTAATACAGTGGTGCTTTATGTGAATAAAAGGAGACTAACACTTAGTAGTGTCTAAGAATTTTAAAAATAACTTTTGAGCTTATAAAAGTAACACATAATCATTCTAAAAGTGCTGGAGAAAGAAAAAGGCAAATGTACTCGTAATCTAATCATGATAGGTAACTAGTATAGGCCAGAATGAGACACACCAAATTGCTTTTTGCTTGTCGGCACATTTTTCTCCACAAGTTAAAAAAAATAAAAAAAAGGTCTTTTCAGTGCAGAACTTTCTTTGATCTATATTTAATCAGCTCACTTATTTCTCTGTTAAAAGCTAATAAGAATTCTCTTTCATGGCTTGACTTTATATGTAAGAAGCGTGCCAAGATCATGTGCAGTCTAATCAGAAATCTGCTAAATAGAACTCCACAAACTTTATTTGTAGACTAGATTTTTATATAATTTTTTGAGCTTGAGGCGATTGTTAAGAATTACTTTAAGACACAGAAAAACAATAAGGAAAGTTAGCTGGTATGTAAGAAAGCTGGGTTTTAACACTTCAGCCTGTTTTTCCTTCCCTCCCTGGAACTGCTTATGGCAATTAATTTAATGTGGACCTTAATATGTCATTTTGTAAATGGGGCAGTGTCTGTCTGATTGTGGGGTCAAGTGCAAGAAGGAATGCTAATGCTTTTGGTCTATTTTGGGGGTGTATTTTCAGCAAGGTGAACATTCATGAAAGAGTCCTAATTTGCTAGAAAGCTTGGAGTTTTGAGCCAGAGATTTAAAAGGAGAAGTTGTGTACAGAGTTTCTATGTTAAGTATTACCATATATCGCCTTTGAAAAATATCTTCATCCGTTTCTTTGATTTTTGATATCTGTCTTTTAAAATTGTTGGCTGTCATGGATTGAACTGTGTCTCCAAAAAGTATCTGTCAACTTGACTAGGTCATGATTCCCAGTATTATATGATTGATTTCCTTATGTGTTGTAAATCGTATCACTATGATATAATGAGATGGATTAGTGGCAATTACACTGATAAGATCTATAAGTTTAGATAGTGTCTTAAGCCTTTCTCTTTTGAGATATAAAAGAGAGAAACGAGCAGAGAGACAGGTGGAACCTCATACCACCAAGAAAGAAGCACCGGGAACAGAGTGCGTCCTTTGGACCCAGGATCCCTGTGCCCGAGAAGCTCGTAGACCAAGGGAAGATTGAGGACACAGATCTTCCTCCAGAGCCGACAGAGAAAGCCTTCCTCTGGAGCTGATGCCCTGAATTTGGACTTGTAGCCTACTAGACTGTGAGAGAATAAATTTCTCTTTGTTAAAGCCATCCGCTTGTAGTATTTCTGTTGTAGCAGCATTAGATAACTAAGACATTGGCCTTTGGTGGAGAGTGAACACACTGAAAAATAACTTTATAGAAGAGACACTGTGAGTGCTATAACCTTAAATGGAGAATATTAATTTTTGCATGTCACAGAAAACTGTGGAAATGGGTTAGCCAAAAATGAGAATATGTATATCTTCTTAAAGATAATGCCACCATTTTTTGGAAAAAAAACTTGACACTCTCATACTGAATCTTGATTTTTTTCCCCCAAACGTCTGTATGTAGAAAAAAAATTAAAAATAGACAACTAATAGAAAGAGGGAGACAAGAATGGAAATGGGCTTAATCACATAACTATCCCCAGATAAGTCTGGCTTCTAATACATTTTCAGTTTTTCCAAATGGTGTTGGGTAGCAGCCTGATAGAAACAATGACTTGCAAAATACTCTGTATTGTTAAAAAAAAAAAAAAAAAGGTGCTAGATAGGTTTATCCTGAAATGGCAGAGTGAGCAGCTTATGTTCAAGCTAATATGTTGCAGTTAACTTTCCATCTATGTAGGTACATCACAGACTGTGCACATATTGTGTAAAAATAATTACCAAATGTTGCGGGGGTGGAGAGTCTATTTCTTCTCATGAGAATTTATAAAGTTGTTAAATTAGGTTTCTTTGGAGTTGTAACAGTTTATTCCATTAAGATGTTTACTGGATAAATATTGTCACTAAGATTTTCATCAACCTCAAAGAAGTATTATTTGTACACTGAAGAGTGTTCCACAGTCTATTGCAATATGCATCTTGTTTTTCTTCTTTTTACAGTAGATGGTCCCCTCTTTTGGTTCAAATAAATACATTATGTTAAATTGCTTCCATATGCCAGATATCTTGTATGCATAGAAACAGTGGCTTTTATTTTTCAGCCCACTCACCGACCAGGGTCTCCAGAATCTTGGGGTCACAGTTTGTCTAAAGGTGATGTGAAAGCTGTAATGCTTATGTGTACTATATATCGGGAAGGAGTGATCTCACTGCTGATAGACAGTCATGGTTTTATTTTGCATCATTTCTAAGCCATTCAAGTACATGGTGGAGTTGCCATCAGCTTGATTGCAACTAACAACATGGCTGTGTAGAAACTTTGTGATTCCTTACAGCCATAAAATGGTCTGGAGAAGGTCCTTATCTGTGTAATGCTGAGCCACGTCTGACGTGGGTGAACAGTAATTGTTTACCCTGCCTATGTGTATGCATATGAGTACCCTGCATATGCTTTTGGGCAGGACTTCGAAAGGGTACATTCATGGCCAATGAAGCAAAACGAGAGCAGACCCGAATTTTTACAATTTTAGTGATCCAGAATGGGAAAAATTACAACTTGAAGCCCTGTAATGAGAGATTCAGAAGAGGCATAGTGAGTCCTCTCAGGAGCCTGATGTGTGAGATTGAATTATTGCCAGGACTGTGGAGAATGACATACATTCAAAGCTGCAAAGCCAGCCTCCATCTTTGGCTGTTTCCCACTCTGCGCAAAATCCAAGGGCAAGAGGTTTGGTTGCTATGCAATGCGTATGTTGCCCTTGTTTTCTGAGAGGGAGACTAAGTGTCTAGCAGAGCTTTGACCTGTAATTTTTCTCATTCTGGTTACCGTACCGGTTCACCCAAATTCTAAAAATTTGTGTCTGTTCTGGTGTCACTTTCTCTGCCGTGAGTGAAACAGGAAGAACTGGTTTGAAGCCCTGCTTTTGGGGCCATAAATTGAAAGTTCTTGTAAATGTTACTTCACCTAATATGCGTGTACAAGTTGTAAACAATATTTTGTAAAGACCAAGTGAGTAAGCAGCGTGGTATAGCAAAAAAATGAGAGCTGACATCCTGGGTTTGAATATCAGATCTACCGTTTAATAGATGTACAGCCTCAGAGGAGCTCTTAGTTCTTCTGAACTCATCCTCGTCTGAAAGGGAAGACACGTGACTGACTGGGGGTTGTGAAAAGTAAATGAAATACTATGTGTGAAGTGCCTAACACATACCTGGCTGGTAATAGCTACTTCTTAAGTGTAGTTTTTTTTCTTGCTGTAGACATGTGACAAATATGTCATGCTGGGTCAAATGAACATTTTCTCCAGCTCATTATTTATTTCTAGAAATGATGCTCATAGATTCTTTTTTTTTTTTTTTTTTTTTGGAGGACTGTGTAGATTTTGTAGAGTATCTTGGAAAAGTAGTTTGTTGTTTTGCTCATTCACTCACCCTTTGTGAATACTTGTTAAATTCCAGCTTTCCTGCCCTCTATGAGTTTATGTTCTATCAAGAGAGATCAATACATAAGAGAGAAAGCATTGTAGAATTTTAAGTTCCCTAGGAGATGCGTTCCTGAGACTCTGTAGAAGCACAGAGTAGGGGCATCTAAACCAAGACAGTCCTTAAGCCTTCAAGTTGTATCCTTATGTTCTTATTTTCTGTTTTTTAGTGATGTTTCATTTCTGATGCTTGATCCAGCCATGCCTCTAAATCTTTACTTTTCTTTGTTGAGACATACAGGTTTTGAAGACTATCTTAAATTAGAAGATGCTCCATTTCTTTGGTCATTTGAATAGTCTTGCTGTCTTTTTTGCCATCTTTTTTTTTTTTTTTTAATATATCCTTAATATGAGGGTTTAGTGGTCCAGAGGAAAGCACAGTGTGTCTTCGTAGAATGAGGTGGCCTGTTGTGTCTGATGCTTTTCGTGATGACTGTACTCTCTTAGCTTCTTGGCCTTTTTGTGTGAGGCATCCTTTTGACACATGTGAAACTATTGAGTTCAGCAGCGATGATTACATAACTGTGTTATTGGACGGCTTTATGGAGCATCACAGCTTGTGGAAATAGGAACATCTTCTGAAAACACAAGAGGAGGAAAGATACATTATACTTGGTGTTTGTAGAATATTTTTGACTGTGAATAATAGAAAGCAGCAGCTTAAACTCCCAGAAGTTTATTTGTCACATCTAACATGAAATGCACCTTTTGGCAGGTGTAGCATCTTGGCAGTGCCATTAGAGAACCAGCTTCTTTCTGTCTTTCCATTCTTTATTGTCTGTTCTTTGTCCTCTTCGTTGTAAGATGGCTCTGACCACTCAGCAGGTATTCCCAGGAAAGGGGGAAGGAGACATGTTCATATCATGAGAGCAGATTTTCTCAAAGCTGTCTTTGTCTTGCATCTCAGTGGTCAAAACTGTGTCACATGGTCATGTGTAGCTGCAAGGAAGTCTAGGAGAAACATAATTTTAGCTTGGCATATTTCCCTCCAGAACAAAATCAGGGCTCTGAACATTGAGTAGACAAATAGCTATGGTTGCCATATCTGAGAATTTCATTTTTGTAACCTCTAGTGGCTTTACTCTTAGAGATCATGATTTGGTATTACTGTATTTTTACACAAATACTGCACGCTTTCTACGATTGTTTGCCAACCATGCTGTCCCCCTGTGGGGTATTTTCATAAGTGTACTATGCTAATTTGTTTTAAAGCAACATGTAAAAAAAATGGGATAGTGGTGCTTATGAAAATACTTCGTGTGGGGGAGGGCGCAGTTGGCAAACAATCATAGAAGGCACACGTTATTTGTGTAAAAATACGGTAGTTGGCCTCTCATTTATTCATTTATTCAACAAACATTTATTAAATACATAAGACCATATAGTATACCCTTCCCAGTTTAATAAAACTAGACTTCAAATTATGACTACATGAATGAAAACTATCTGATTACGGTGTAAATTAATGGAAGTTTTTCTTCATTCATGTAGTAAATTGCTGCAACTGTGGTTTTCAAGTTGAAAACAATTGAATTTTGTTTAACTGACCCCCATCAAGTAACTTGTTCATAATTATTACCCCCACACTCCCTTCTCTGACCTTCGATCCTTTCACCAATAAGTTTGGAAGCCTGCCTAATAAGGCAAAGTTGCTCTAGTTTTCCCATAATCTTCCTTATGCCAGCTTTTATGTGCTTACCCATTAAGTCAAACAAATTTCTTTTTCAGAATTTGGCATTGTTTCTTTACTGGAAAGAAAACAGATTGTTCTAGGCCAGAAAAACTTGGAAAAAAAAAACAACAACAGTAAAGCATGAACTAATTTTTTTTTTTAATCATCAAATCTCATGTCAGGATTCAGTATTTGATCCTGAACATACTCTGTTGAGAGGGAACCCAAATTTGTTCTTGCCTCTGGTTCATCTATGTAGCAAGCTTGGCACAGTTTTACACATATTCTTTCAGCAAACCATGACTTAAATCCTGCTTTTTATTTTATGTCCAAGGTCAAGTTTACAGTAGTGGTGTCTGGCAGGGTCAGTAAGTCAAGTTTTGAGGCTGTGAATATGATTTTACTTTGTGTAACACTCTCCTGCATATTGTGAAAGCGGACCTCTGGCCTCATCTAGCCACTTCTTGTCTCTTTCAAATTCCAAGTCAAAGTTGGAGAGTCTCACCCACTTGGAGTGCCCAATTTTTGGCTGTTCCCCAGGGACAGATCACTCAAATAGCATAAGTGGGTTGCAGATCTTACATCTGTGGTCCCAAAGCTTGTACCAATAAAGGATTTTTTTTTTTTTTTAATTCCTTTTCAGATCTCTTGTTTAGAAAGAATTTTGTTCATGAAACAGATCACATTGACGTTAATGATAAGTCATGCATTTCCCTGTTTGTATTAATCAAAGGCATATTTAACTGCCAACAATTTTTGAGAAACATGAGATAACCAGTATATCTATACTGATATCACATAATTCAAAGCAGAGATATTTGAAATAATAAAAAAGCAGCTTTATTGTGGGTAAATATATATTTTTATTTGGCTTTTGAAATACTGAAAAAAGTTTTAAGGCCATTCTCACTACATTTTTAGTACTGTTATCCTAGCGTGATAATTGATTTTTAAATTTTCTGCTTAACGTGTTTCTCTAGTTTTTTCTTTTTTTGGTGCCAGGCATTGGGAAAACAGGAAGGTTGAGATATTTATGATCTGTGTATGTCTCTCTTTCTCCTTTTCTCATACTTTCACACATAATTTTCATTGATGACTTTTTTTTTTTTTTTAACTTTTTATTATGGAAAATTTAAAATATACATAAAAGGAGAACAAATATTACAGTGAACCTTCATGTACCCCATCCTTAAACTACAACAAATTCACGGGCACTTTTGTTTCACCTGTTACCCTTCCCCATCAACAACATCAGCTGGATGGCTTTGAAACAAATTGTGGATATCATATTATTTCTGGATGGCCAGTTACAAGCTAAAGATCTGTAAGGGGCCCTGTATCAGTGGTCACTGTATGCTATAGATTGTGATTTGGCTCAGTGTGTTCATGCTGACCCATGTTTCCCTATCAGTCCATCAGTCTATCATGGCTTTATTAGCAAAGTGTACCTGCATCTGTGGGATGGGCAGAACGTGGCATGGGAAGCTATTGCTGTAGGCCCTAATTATACTATATTGCCAGTGAGCTGGCCAAGGTAATGCTGGCTAACATTTGAAGTGACCAAAAGCAGGAGAGGTAAGTTCACAGATGTTGGCTTACTTTGGGGAGTCCATATGGAGTTGGTGTTGCTTTGAAGGAAAGAAGTTCTGGGCCTAAGCATGACCAAGAAGCATGTTCCTCAACCTTGGCTATTTGTAGGCATGGATGTGGTTGCAGGATTCCCACTCTGTTCAGTAAGATGTTATGAGAATTTTTACTTAAAGTTTAAAACATATTTTCTGCAAAGAAGGGAGCAACTGAAGCCAACACAAGCTAATGTAGGAGACCCCATTTGATGTGTGTGTGCGTGTGTGTGTGTATGTGCATGTGTGTGTGTGTGCATCTGTGTGTGTGAGTGATTTCTCTGGAGTGTGGTCTCTTCCAATTTATACATTGGCAGTCATTTCAAATCCTTGGAGTTCTTTTGAGTCAGAAATTTTGGCCATTGTGTCTGAATCTGCAACTCATTATTCCTGTTGGAGATTAAATTACAGATGGAACATAACATATCAGAGTTGGAGTCAGAATTACATTCTTGTGGACATCACTCTTTTGGTCATTTTAATTGGATTTAGTTGGAAACAGTATACAGTAGTAGATGATTAGCTTATATTAAATGTTAAACCATTTACTTCCTTATTTGAATATGAGTGTACAAAGTTAAAATATTAAAATAATTGAATTTACATCAACAAATAATTTTGAACAGAGAAGTCATATTTAGTATTATTAGTGACTGATAGGTTTCCAAGATTCCCTGGTGGCACAAATGGTTAAACACTTGGCTGCTAACCGAAACATTGGCAATTTGAACCCACCCAATGGCTCTGCAGGGGAAAGACCTGGAGATCTGCTTCCATAAAGATTACAGCCAAGAAAACCCCATAAGGCAGTTCTACTCTGTCACATGGGTCACTGTGAGTCAAAATCAACTTGACAGCATCTAACAACAACAATCGATTTCTATGTCAATTATTTATTGAAAGTAATAAATGTAAAATAAAATTGAAGGGACCCTATTTTAACTTGAGGAGCCCTGATGGTGGAGTGGTTAAGGTCTTGGCAGCTAACTGAAAGGTCGGTGGTTCAAACCTACCGGCCACTTCGTGGGAGAAAGAGGTAGCAGTTTGCTTTCATGAAGATTTACAGCCTTGGAAACCCTATGTGGTAGTTCTGTTCTGTCCTGTATGGCCACCTTCGGAATTGACTTGACGGTAATGAGTTTGGCTTGGTTTATTTTGATTTAATTTCCTCTTTACGTTTTTCTTGATCCCAAAGTCTTCACTAACAAAACTAGAGGCCATTGAAGCTTACTGACTTGGACAATAAAAAATATTCAGCTGGCAGTGACAGCAACGTACAGTTCTGTTATCTTCCTTTTACCTTCCAGAGGCCCTTAGAACCTCTCCATCTCAATTCCCCACTGGAAAAATTGAAACAGGAGTGGAGTTTTATACATTTACTTCTTCATGTATACATTTATTTTATGGAATTAAAAAATTTGAAAATATATCATTGGGATAAATGTGAAGTCAATATTTTAATTGTAATTTGGAAAAGTTGCCGTTTATCAGTTTTCTTTTGGGACTGATCCATTTACTTCTTAGAAATCAAATGATTGGAATCAAAATCTTTAAAATATTTCATTAGGACAGAAATAAAGAAGTGCTTTAAGTCTAATTTAAAAAACTGTCCATTTGTTTATTATTGTAAATGAAACACAACATGAAGAGATTATAGCAGAGCTTCAAAGTTCACCTTTGCTACTTTACTTTCTATTACTAACGAATCGTCTTTTTTCTTCTTTTTTCCCCATAGGAAAAGACAGTTTCTCTGTGATATGGAATCCTGAAATGTGATCTTCTTAAAAAGGTAGGCGTATGTGCTTTTTAAAATAAATTCATTACTTTTGTATTTGTTTTGTTATCTTGAACAAATTACAACCCAGACTACTTAATCGAGAAGCAGTTTTTATGCTGCTAAGGCATGCCGTTACGGATTGAATTAAAACCTCAGGTTGAGCTTTCTACATTCAGTATTTGAGTTTCATAGGCTTTTTAAAAAATGACTATTTTGAGATAATAGTTGATGTCTGTAGTAGTCAGTGGAGCCCTGGTGGTACAGTGGTTAAGCGCTCAGCTGCTAACCAAAAGGTCGGCAGTTCAACTCCACCAGCCACTCCTTGGAAACCCCACTGGGCAGTTCTACTCTGTCCTATAGGGTTGCTGTGAGTCGGAATCGACTTGACAGCAATGGTTTTTTTGGTGCAGTAGTCGATGTATGTAATGTGTAATACGTGAATCTCTCAGTAGATACATTTTTTATTGAAATAGATTAATTTCAGCCCTTCCTAATGAAATATGTTCCTGTTTATTCAGTGAGTGACTTCTTTCTAGGAAGCCCAGAGAGTTTGAAAATATAAAATCGTCTGAGGCCTGTAAAAGTTGTCATATCCATTTTTTTCTGTGAGATTTATTTTTCAGAGTGTTGTGATTTGAAATCTTTGCTTATTGCTTCTTTAGCTACAGCTAGGTTGTGGGCATTCTTGGGCTTGCTGACCTTTTTTGTAATCTATACAGAATTCCAAGAGATTTCTCAGTTTCATGGACCAAACTCCTAGTGTAACAGTGGCTTTTGTTTTCACTGTAATATGGGCAGGCATCTGCTGGCTCTCTTGTTCTGGAAGGTATATTTGGGGACTTTGATTCTGATTACAGCAGTATGTTCAGGAAAGTGCCTGCATATACCGGAAAGACATGATTGCTGTGGTGGGTCAGTAGGGCTATTACCTCAAACCTGAGCGTCCCCTTAGATTTTAGGGTGTCCTAAGATCAGAGTGGTCAAACCTGACCTTGTGCCATCCTTCTTCAGCGTTTCCCTACAACCTACTCTCAGATCATGAGATTCTGGCTGGAAACATTTCTTCCCCATTTTATAGTCACAGATTTGTGATGCTGATGAGGTCTTTCCTCATTCTTCTGTCAGCTTCACAAAAGTGACTTTTCACCTCCAGCTTTCAATCACTTGTCCAGCTCGAGGCCACCTCCAGGCTGGGAATGGCTCATTTCTGCCCTTTGGCAGAGCTCCCAAAGTAGTTACCCATGTTACTTATAAAACATCACTCACTTTATGCACATTATGACATGCACTGGGTTATTCGAAATCTGGGGTGGAGAGCAAACACACATTTTAATCTCTGAATTGGAAATAGAGGAGTTGAAGCTAAGACAAAACATTTGGCCTCTTTAAGATAAATTGAAGCACCAGTGTAAACTCAGCGTGTTGTTGTAGTGAGGTGCCATCGAATCGATTCCAGCTCATCGCAACCCCATGGACAACAGAACGAAATGTTGCCTGGTCCTGTGCCATCCTTACAATCATTGCTGTAATTGAGCTCATTGTTGCAGCCACTGTGTCAATCCATCTCATTGAGTGTCTTCCTCTTTTTCACTGACCCTCTACTTTACTCAGCATATGGTCATAAATACAAGAGTGTACTTGTAAATGGAGACACCAAATGGAGAGATTATAGCTAATTTGCTTTAAAATTGGACTTCAAAAATCTACTGTGTGCAGATAACTTACAGTGAAATAGAATTGCAAAATCATAAGTAAATGCTCGCTTTTTTATTGCTGAAATTATTTCTTCATATTTTGGCTTCAAAGATGACACAGAAAAGCGTGAGTTAAGCACAGGCAGAGAGTAAGGATAATTTTTGCTGAGATGATGTTAGGAAGAGAGTTGATGAGCATAATATGTGTTGAGTCATAAAAATATACTTTTAGGAAATCCAAATTATTCGACCTTGATCTTTGAAGCTAAAATGATAATTGGGCTTAACTTCAGTATAAATAATGTATAATATACTTCTGCTATCAGATATACCTTGAAAAATTTTGATCTCCAAGTACTAGGAAAGTTGTGTTTTCTCATTTCTTTCATACCAAACCCAAATCCCGCTTATGAACAAAGACATTATCTGCAAGATAGCTGAACACCTAAGGGCACAGTCTTTACAAGAGGGCACCTAACCTGTTTGGGTCACATGGCCCATGAGGCTGTGAAGTTTTGTAAGAGGTCTTGGAATCCGTGGTAGTATCAAGGATTGCTCATGTACTGAGTAAATCACGTCTTCCATATATACGTGTATGAGTATTTAAAAATCTATGTACTGCTGCTGTTATTAGATAGACAGGAATATAAAGTATTACTGTATTGTTGTCGTTAGCTGCCATTGAGTTGGCCCACGACTCATGGCGACCCCATGCACAATGGCGTGAAGTGCTACCCAGTTCTGTGCCATCCCCATCATTGTTTGCAGATCAGACCCTTGTGATCCTTAGGGTTTTCATTGGCTTCTTTTCAGAAGTAGATCACCAAGCTTTTCTTCCTAGTCTGTCTTAGTCTGGAAGTTCCACTGAAGTCTGTTCAGCATCATAACAACACGCACGCCTCCACTGACAGGCTGTGCATGAGGTGCACTGGCCAGGAATGGAACATGCATCTCCTGCTTGGAGGACAAAAATTCTACCAGTGAACCACAAACACCTTCACTGTTACTGAATTAAGAGGAGCTTTTTACTATAATGTATTTTCTTAATCAGTAAGAATTAAAGCACAACTACTGTTAAACAATGAATAGTTTTGACATTAAAAATGGGTCCTCACAATCAGAGAGATTGTGAACTGTTGGCTTAGAATGTAGGGAAGGGATCTGAATTAGGTTAGGATTGCCCGTGATCGAACCAAGGCAGGGCCAGAATGTTTTTAAATAGTTATAGGAAAGAAATACCTACATGTTTGTTTTATTAGTTATTGGATTGTGTTACTGGGGAAATTTGGAAACTTTCTTCTAAAAGATTTTAAACAATTCACTTCCTTATAGACTAGATTGGTTATCTGCTGCCAGAAAGGCTAGACTTGAACTAACATGATAGGCAGTAGCCACATGTTTGAGCTATTTAAATTTAAATAAAGAAAACTGAAAATTGAGTTCATTAGTTATACTAGGCACAATTCAAGTGTTCAATAGCCACACATAGGTAGAGGATACATATTGGTGAGAACAGATATAGAACATTCCCATCATCACAGAAAGCTCTTTTAGACAGTTGCTGGAGACAACTGTCATCCCCCAGAATACTCCATACCACTTCTAGTAGCTTTGCACCCGGGGTCCTGGCATTGAATGGAGAAGACACAACCTGTTCAGGCATGTAGAGTCTTGGGAGGTTTTATGGATATGATTTCCTAGTGGATGTGTGGAAAAGAAACTTATTTTCCCCGTCATCTTCTTTCAGTTCCTTCGCCCTCATGACAGCCCATACCCCTTGACAAGCAGCAGGGGCCCGTGTGCCAGTTTGAGCTGTTAGCATTTTGTCATGTGTGTAGTAGACATTTGTTACTTTTGGGCTGCCTAACATTCGAATCCTTTACTGACTTTGAGGGAATCCATCACTGTATGAGGCTGAGTGGGCGAGAGTACCCTATTCCTCTTAACTTCCAAAATAGAAATGCTTACTTTTGTGTTTTTCCTGACTTCTGTCAGTTAGAGAGAGCACAGGACTTAAGATCTGCCAAAGCTGGGACCACGACTCCTGCTGAGTGACTCAGAGGAGCAGGAGAAGCTTTAGAATTCTGCCCGTCACTGGGGAGGCAGCTGCATTGGTGGCAGTGTCCAGAGATGGCAGTGGGGACAGTGGTCAGCAGCTTGGGCAGTAGGGTGTAACAGAGCTGACTACTTGAGAACAAAAGAGAAATACTAAGGAAAATAGCTTTGTTTCCCATTCGTATGTCAGGAGCCCAGATTAGCTTCCCCTATTCCAATGGACTTTTCCCTCTACATGGAATAATAACAGGATGATTAAAGAGAGAGAGACAACAGACATTAGTGATTTCTTAAATTAGTTGTAACACAGATTAAGATATCCTCATATTCTTTTATGGAAACGAATATTCTTTAACGAAAGAATACAAATATCTGAATTACAAATGTCCCACTTCGGTTTAGTAATGGAACAAGTCTTTTTTTCTAGAGAGTGGTGTTTACACTTCTTATATTCAGAATTTAATCGAAACCATTGCTGTGAATAATCACTGTATTCCTGATTCCTACCAGCTAGGTTGACATGCCTGCTTTATTTGTTTTTTAGAACAAATAGACTGTGGCATATTGTTTTAGGCTATGTTCTGAGTCCTTAAGCATATGGTCTGTTCTTTCTGTTTTCTGTTTTCCCACTTTGGTGCACACAGCAGCTGCTGTGATCATCTGTGTCATCTGTACTGTGCATGTCATCCTCTGTGGAATGCTGCGCACATCACCCTTTGAGGGATTCCTCCATCACAAACATGATTTTGATGTCAGTAGGCTGCCCATCCTTGAGGTGAAATCTCTTATGGACTGTTTCTTCACATTCCATGATAAGTGTCAGAGGCTGGCCTTGCAATGGGACCATCACCCTCAGGACAGAGATGGCCAGCCGTCCATCATAGCCCATGCTCAGCCTTCTGTAGAAAAGAGGTGTCATTGGGAAGCAGCTGCCCAGCCAGGGAGACTTGTGCAGTAGCCTCAATTACATCTGGGTGACCACATGACTTGTTCTCACCAACAGAATGTCAGCAGATGTGATGTGTGTCGAATCTGGGACCAGGTTCTAAACTGTATCCTCTCTCCTTCCTCTGGTTGGACGTAGATGACTAGGAGACCTCAGGGAATGGTGGGGAGACAGGATTGAGAGAACAGGGGTCTTGAATCATTTTATGGAGGAGGGCTTTCATTTATCAGGAAACCTACGTGTTCCTAAATAGAAAATCTTTGATGGTCATGTTTGCAGTCTCTTCCCAGTAACAACACTATGCTGTGGAAGATAGAGTATAAATTATGTGGGTGAGAGCAAAAAATAAACTTCTGTTGTGTTCAGCCTTTATATAATTTTGGATCTTTTTGTTACAGAAGCTAATATTACCCTCATACACCCTTATTCAGCCACATACATCTCATTGTTTTTTCTTGTCAGTTCTTAGGTATGACATTTATTTGTTTTTGCTACCCATTATTTGGAACCTTCTTCCCATGTTTAATAGTAGCATGATTTATACGTAATTGTGATGAGACTATTCAAGAAGCTATATAGCACATATTTCCCCGTATTGTGTCATATTGCTTATAGATAGACCTAAAAATTGGAGGAGAACCTTAATGCTTCACTGGAAAAACAACCTGCCAGTTTTGTAAAATGTAGACTCAGCATTTTTGGTGAGTTTTTAACCCCTTGGATCACCATGAAGATTGTGGTTCATGAGTATCAAAGTGTAGTGACTAATTTTTGCTTTATAAACACATAGAAAATCTCTCATAGTTTTATTAGAAAACATTTTCCAGGCTTAAGGGTTTCACATAGGTTGTAAAGGCAAACAGTAAAGGTGGAAAGTGAGAAAGGATTATATTAAATAGTCTTAGATTAAAACAGAGGGAGAAGATATTTGATGCTTATTCAAAAGTCTCAAATGTAGTGGTTCAAGAGAGTATTCATTTTGTTCTTGACATGATGTGTAAATGATTGCTTGGCAGAGATGAGGTATTAGGGATTTAATGCATCTGATTTTTAGTTTACTGTGTATTAACTAATAAAATTTTCCTCTTGAAAATGTAGAAGTAGAAACTGTATTTGTGTACTTATTAATGGACGTTTTATGCATGCTAATATATATGAAATGTTTTGAGTCTTTGGGGGGAAAAGTACTTAATAAACACAATTAACTAGTTATATTACCAATTTATTTTTGTTGACTCCAGAGCATTTTATAAGCTCTTGAGTAGCAGTCTGAGCAAAAAATAAGACATTTTTTGGTATTAGCTCTGTGTAACCTGCCATATTCTCTCCAGTTTAAAGGTGATTTTGCTGAGCAAGATTATTATGAACAAAGTAAAAGGTTTGCCCAAAGGGGCCACATGGCTGTCATTTCCATCCAGATTATGAAAGTGATCATGATATTTACGTCTAGGACTTGCTCTTGTGGGAACCATATGTATCCAACCCTATTGCTGTCACTCATCATGAAGTCTACTCTTTCACCGTACTTCTTACCACACTGGCATATACTCTATGCTGTAGTATAAAGTATGTCTCAAACTTTTTGTCTCAGGGCTGCTTTTTGCTCTTAAAAATTATTCAGGGTCCTAAACAGCTTTGTTTGTGTGGGTTATATCATCAATATTTGCCATATTAGAGAGTAAAACAGGGATGTTAAATATGTATTAATTTATTTAAAAATAACAAGAATAAACCTATTATATGTTAATATAAGTAACATTTTAACGTAAAATTATTATATTTTCCAAAACAAAATAAATTTGGTGAGAAGAGTGGTACTGTTTTATATTTCTGCAAATCTCTTTAACATCTGGCTTAATAGAAGATCTCTGGAGTCTCTGACTTCCGAATTTAGTCTCTTACAATATCAAACATGAGGAAACCTCTTATGAGAAAATGAGAGTCAAAAAGGCAAATAATGCCTTAGTATCATTATGGAAATAGTTTTGTCCTCCTGGACTCTCCAAAATGATGGTGGACACTACACTTTGAGAATTGCTGCTGTACAGTAAATGCTTAAAGGTTGTCTTTAGAATATCTCCAGTTAAACCCCTCCCTTCCCATCCAATGAGTATGTTTGCAGTAACAAATCAAAGGTGAGAGAAAATTGTATGATTTATTATTCTTAAAACATTCTCTTTTGTTTTCATCTACAGAGAGCTACATCACCTAATTAACTAAAATGGAAGCATTTAAAATATCGGTATCTGTATCTGTCTGTATTTCCTTAAATGAGAGGCATATCTAGGTGTTGGTAATTAGGATTATGATCTTTTACATTTGTGATGAGATGGTGGGCTGTGGGCAGTTCCCAAACATTAATAAATATATTTATCAGACACAATGATTTCAGTATAACAAACCAGTGTCATATACCAAACCTGTTGCCATTGAGTTGGTTCTGACTCATAACGACCCTATAGGACAGACTAGAACTGCCCCATAGAGTTTCCAAGGAGCAGCTGGTGGATTTGAACTGCCGACCTTTTGGTTAGCAGCTGAGCTCTTAACCACTCCACCACCGGGGCTCCCAGTGGCATATAGCTATATGTAATTATTTTTTGTTTATATATCTGCAGTGGGCTGGAATTCAGTTTATCTAGCCTTGTCTGCATTGGACTTGGCTCCAAACCACGGGCTGCTCTGTGTGTCTTTCTCCTGAGACTTACACTGGGCATGGTTTTCTGCAATAAAAAACCAAGTAGAAAATTGCAAGGACTCTTAAGGCCTATGCTCGAAGTTAATGCACCATCATTTTAGCTGACATGCCATTGGCCAAAGCGAGTCACATGGCCAATTTTAACATCAATGTGACAGGAAAAGTATACTCTTCCAGTGGATGGTACAGGTGTGGGTAGCGAGAGGGAGTAACTGTTTACTTTAAAGTATTCTAATTTATCCCAATGTACAACTCCAAAGTACTAGTAAATAATTATTTCTACCTAATTAATTCTTGTTCAGGGCAATAACTAAGAGGTTACATTTTAATTTTAATTTTAGGATGAACTCTTCCTATTGATTGTACCTTCAGAATATCACTGGCATCTAACCTTCATTCTCACAGCCACTTTTTATTGTTTCTTAACCTCATTGATCTGAACTATTGTGCGACCTTCTTAATTGGGCTCTGCCCTAGTTACTATTGCTGTGTAACAAACTACCCCAAACTAAGTGGCTTAAAACAACAGCAATCACAAATCCACAGCGAGAGGAGGGTTTAGCTGAGAAGGCTTGTCTCTGCTTTTTATGGCATCAGCTGGAGGAGCTTGACTGGGTGCTAGAGGGTCTACTTCCAAAATGATTCACTCACATGCCTAGCGAGTTGGGCTAATGGCTGGGATCTCAGTCATGGCTGAGGACCAGGGACCTCAGTTTCTCTCCAAGTGGACCTTTCCATGGATTTCTCAGGTGGCTGAGTTCCAAGAGTGAGCGTCCCAAGAGATAAGACCAGGAAGTTGCCAGTTTCTTAAGGTCTGATCTGGAAACTGACCCAGTGTCATTTCTACTGGGTTGTATCAGTTAAATCCCAGGCTTAAAGGGGGAGGACATAGACTCCACCTCTCAGTGGGAGGAGTGTCAGAGAATTTTGGGGCCATATTTCAAAACCATCGTGCTCTCTCTGCCACAGTTCTTCTGACCCAAAAATAACCCCATGTGTGTATGTTGTCTCCAGATTTATCTTCCTGAAGCATTGCTTTGTATGTCTAATCGCTCCCCTTTTTCTACCAAACAAGAAGCAAATTAATCTCGCATTCGGAACAATCTATTTATCAGTTTACCCTAATGCCCTGGTTAACATACACAGTGTTTCAGCCAAACCTTATCTGGGTGTTTTCTCCTTTTGCCTTTGGTCTTGTGATTTTTGTCTTCCTGGAGTATTATCCCTCTATTCTCTTCAAACTCTAACGTAGTTCTGTGCTTAAAATAAATGCTCATGAGACCTTCATTAAGCTCTCCATCTTTCTGTAATCTACCCTTTTCTAGTCTCTCATAGAACACTTTGCACCCCTTTTAAAGACCTCCCAGTTTCTATCTTACAATAACATGTATGTAGGTATGTATTTTATACACTCTAATACATTTTATATTTTTTAATATATTTTTGATCTTTAATTGCACCGATATCTTGAGATATATAACAAGTGCTTGGTTTTGTTTAATTGAATGAATGAGGGTGTGAATGGAATTACCAGAGCATGTTTGCACTCATCTGAAAACCTATTAGAAGCACTATGAGAGTTAAGTAAGGTTACTGGTTGGCTACAAAAGAAATAAGTAAGAATTGAATGATGAGTTAAGTAGCAACATGAATGTTACAAAATATTATTGAAAAGAGATTCCATTTATAATATAACAGTACCAGAGTTGGGAGTAATTTACCTACAAATGTGTAGGAATTAAGTGAAGAAAGCTATAAAACTCAATGGTGGGACATAAAATAAGTTTCAAACAAATATAGACAAAACAGTGTCATTGAAAAGCCAGATTTAGTACAATAATGCAAAACTATTAGTATTACTCAGTAAAACTATAAACTCAGTACAACCTCTGTCAAAATTGAGGAACTTGACAAAATGATTCTGAAGTTCATCTGGAAGAATGAACCAATGAAAGTCTCCAAGAATTATAAGAGATAATTGTGAGCAGCCCTTGCCATCTCAAATATTAAAGAGTACTCTAAGTCGATGGTGATTGAAATACTGGTGTTGGTACAAGGATATATCAATGAGTAAAATATAGAGAATCTATTTTTAGATAAGTCTATATGGTAGGATCACTATGAGTTGGAATTGACTCAATGGCAATGAGTTTGGTTTTGGTTTTATATGGTAATGTAGCATATAAGGTTGGCATTTCATATTGGTAGGAAAAAGATGGATTATTCAATAAAAGGTATTAGGACACTTAGTCATTTGGAAAAATAAAACTGGATCCCTACACACTGCTTATGTAAAACTAATTCCAGGGGATCAAACTTACAAATGTAACAAGGTAAGCTGTAGATGTACTAGCGAAATACATAGATAGATATTTTTGCAATCCTGTGCTGGGGAAGGCATTTCTAACTGGAAACCATGTAGGAAAGGATTAAAAAATTCAATTACATACAACATTTAAAATATTTATTTATTTTGGTGTAGTGGAAAACCGTCTAAACTTGTTTGAAAGACAAACAATATACTGGAAAAATATTTGCAAAATACAAGATCGTCAAAGGGCTGATATCCCTAATGTAGTAAGAGCTCTTATAAATCAGTACATCTTAATAGAATTGTGGGAAAAAACTATAAACAAATAATTCATAAAATAATGACTGTGGGTCCAGAAAATATACAAAGTTATGCAAACCTACTGGCAATCAAAAGTGACCATTAAACCAACAGTGTATATTATTTCTCAGCAACTGAAATGACAAATAATGACAAGACAGAAACAAACAAAAAATCCCTAATATTGATGATAGTTTTGGAAAAAAGTACTGTAATTTTTCTCAAATTTTGGTGAAGAACCAATCTTTCCCAATCTCTTTTTGATGGAATGTTTGTAAAATGCAGTAAAAATAAATATCAAAAAGAAAAAATGTACAAAATAAAACCTCAAAAAAATTTTTTTTAATGTTAATTATACATAAAATTACTCTGTCAAATTGCCATGAAGTTTCTAATGTTTACTCTCAATTTCTGGACCTGTCGTGTTGTGGGCCAGTAATGAGTAGATCACAGACCGGTACCATTCTGCAGATCATACTTTGAGTAGTGCTGCTTTAATGTGCTATTGGTGGGGGCATAAATTGCTTCAGAATTATTGAAGAGAAGACTGGTAGTATGTATAAGATCTTAAGTGTACAAACTCTTCCATTTCTAGGAATTTATTGTAAGGCTATAATCAGTGGTAGAATTCTCGGCTTCCACGAGAGAGACCTATGTTCAATTCTCGGCCAATCACCACATGCTCAGCCTCCGAAAATCAGCCAGTGAAAACCCTATGCATTACAGTGGTACGATCCACACCTTGTCATAGGGATGGTGCAGGACTGGGCAGCATTTGATCGTTCTGTTGTGCATGGGGTCAACATGACTCAAGGGCCAAGTAGATAGCAGCTAACAACAACATAATCAGGTGTGTGAGAATATTTCTTCTGGTGCTTTCTGTGACAGAGAAAAAAATGGAATCATACCCAAATATCCTTCAGTAGGATAATGGTTAAGTAGTTATGATAGGGTCAGACCTTGGAATAATATAGTTATTTCAAGTAGTAAAGCAAATACATATTAAAATTTATTATTATAGGAAAAAATTCAAGTATATACAAAAGCAGAAAGAATCATAAAGAATTCCCATACAACTATCACTCAGCTTCAGTTATTACCTACTCATGGCCAATCTTGTTACATCTATACCCCTCTACCCACCTGTCCCTTCCCCTTTGCATTAACGGGGGAAAATGATCCTGACCTTTTTATAAATGAAAAAGAACAGGTTATAGAGGAGCATTTATTTACTTATTAAGCTATTATTTATTGCACTCCTACCCCAGATATGGTGCTATCTTAGGAGCTGGGGCTTCAGAAGTGAATTAAAAATATAAAAACTCTGCTTGAGGTTTACATTCTAGTGGGAAGACAGAACAATAGGCAGACGAACTATGTAGTTACTGATACTTACTACAGAGAAAAATCAAGCAATGAAGGGAAATAGGGAGCGTGGGGTGGGGTTAGGGTGTTGTAATTTTAGAAAGGATGGATAGGGAAGGTCTCCCTAAAAATGTGATCTTTGAGTCAAGACCCAAAGGAGCTAAGGCAGTGTCCTTTGTCTGTTTGTCTGCTTTAGGAATACAGCCCCAGGCTGGGGACGGGGAATGGCAAATGCAAACAGCCTGAGGCAGAAGTGAACCTAGTGTGACTGAGGAGATGTAGGAAACCATATAGTGGTTAAGAGTTTGGCTGCTAACCAAAAGGTCAGCAGTTCAAATCCACCTGCCGCTCCTTGGAAACCCTATGGGGCAGTTCTGCTCGGTCCTATAGAGTTGCTGTGAGTGGGAATTGACTCGAGGACAACAGGTTTGGGTTTTTTTTTTTTTTGGTTTTTGGTCTGCCACCCACCGCTACCTGTCTGCCCTGATCTCCCAGTCATCTCCCCAATGCTCACTCCAGCCACACGAAACCAAAACCAGACCTGTTGCTGTCGAGTCGATTCCAACTCATAGTGACCCTACCGGACAGAGTAGAACTGCCCCGTAGGGTTTCCAAGGAACAGCTGGTGGATTTGAAATACTGACCTATAAGACCACACAGAGGGTCTTATAGGCCACTGTGAATACTTCAGCACCTACTTAGAAATGGAGAGCCATGGAGGGATTTGACTATGAGAGTGTTACGATGTTACTTTTATTTTAAGAGATTCACAGTGGCTGCTACATTCAGGATAAACCCTATAGTACAGAGTAGAACTGCCCCCAGAGAGTTTCCAAGGAGTGCCTGGTGGATTCAAACTGCTGACCTTTTGGTCAGCAGCCATAGCTCTTAACCACTGTGCCGTCAGGGTTTCTAGGGTGTTGGAGGGTGGTTGGATATAAGAGTCTGGAATTCAGGGAGAGATCTGGGCTGAAGACCTATAAATTTGGGAGTTGTGAGTCTGGGTGAGGTCATTAAAGAAGTGAATGCAAGCAAGGAAGAGAGGGGGTCTGAGAACTGAGCCTGAGGGCACTTACATTTGAAGTACAGGGAGATTAGGAGGAATCAATATTAGACAACAAGGATAAGAAAGAGCTAATGAAGTAAGAAGAAAACCAAGGGCGTTGTAGTGTCTTGGAAACGAACTGACTAGTTTTTCCAGGAGCAAGCAGTAATGAGAGGGGTGTCAAGAAAGATGAGAATTGAGACTTGACCACACAGTGTACTGGGTTGAAAGTCTGACCAACACATCGGCTTGAATTCCTTATTGATGTGTGAATTGTGAAGTGTAGAGAGGATGATGATGATAATACTAATTATTGTTATTTTAAGAATTCAAAAGGAACAGAGTCTTCTTATTTCTTTGTCAGGAGTGTCAAGTATATACCCTACTATTAAAATTGGATATAGCAGCCAAAAAAAGAATGAAAGAAAAATAAACTCAATTTACTGAAAGACGATTTTTCCAAGTCTTGTCAGATAGTTTAATTTAATTATAAAGCTGGTTGATGCAGATGCAGCTGCCCAAACTTGGATTACACATTGGCAGTGAACATCTGAGACAGAGAGAAAGAGAGAGAGGGAGAGAGAAAAAAGAAATGGAAAACCCTGGAGATTTGGAACAGGCTTGATGAAGCAGTTGATCCCGGGAGATGTATGGGAAATAGAGAATTAGGTAAAGTTGTTGAGTCCCAGAAATGTAAGATGTAAAAAAAAAAAAAAAAAAAAAAAAAAAGCTGGTTTTAACAATAGCTTTAGCCTGAATAGACTTGAACATTTACGCATTTTTCACAGATGGATGACTTCTTCATGCTTAAACCGATATACTGTGGTCCCCTTGAAGGCAGAGATGTGAATTTATGTCTCTGGGGCCTAAAACAATAAATGTTTGTAAAATTGTGGTACTAAGAGTGACAGTAGTCATGCCAGAGTTGGTTCTCTAGGCAGCTGATTTGATAAAAAGCTATCACACTTTTGGTCCTTTCTATAACCTGTTGACATCGAGTCGATTCTGACTCATAGTGACCCTTTAGGACAGAGTAGAATTGCCCCGTAGGGTTTCCAAGGAGTGGCTGGGGGATTTGAACTGCTGACCTTTTGGTTAGCAGCTGAGCTCTTAACCACTGTCCCACTAAGACTCTTGTCCTTTCTATAGAAAATATTAATTAAAACAAATTAAAATTTTAAAATACACTTTTAGTGTTATTCCTAATTAGGCAGGAAAACATCACCATTTTCATAGGTAGGGAATTCATGGGGAGTTTTAACATACAAGTTTGGGAAATAAAATGACTGCTTCTTGATTTAATACACATTTTGAAACTTTCTTCCCCCAACACACACACAATGCACATATTCTAGTGCTTATCAAATTATGAAAGCTGAGCTTAGATAAAATAACAGGGGAATTTTTTTTCCTGGCATCAGCCAGGAGTTATTTGGAAAACAGGCAGAACAAGTTAAAGGGCAAGCCCAGTACAGTGAAGGGAAAGATTCATGTGCCAGGCCCAGATGGACGAGGTTCATTCTCATATAAATATTATCTCTTCGTTCTTGCCAGAGCTGAGATGCAGTCATTGTCTTAATTAACTCAGGGAGTTTTCAATATGGCTTCAAAACCTTTGTCTTCTGGGAGCTGTCATGTGGCCCTGTGTTGCCCCTAACTAGCAGTGTGACCATGAATGGGCTACTTAACCAGTTTAGGCCTTGGTAATGGTGCCCACTCAATGGCAGCTGACAACAAACAGCAATGGGAGTGACGGCATGGAGGGGTACGTTCAACTCTTTCTTCCAGGTTTTATGTTCTGTGCATCCGTTATTTAAGTTTATGGACAAGTTTCAGCAAAGGTTAGCTATTTCTCTAATACTTTAATAAATGGACATTTTACTCAACCATACTTAACTATTTCTTACAGTGTGTTAATTTGTATAACATTTTGGAACCTAGCATAGGAAATGAATGCATTGTCAAGGTTAACATCATATAGTCTTTGAACCATACTCTATGGACTTGTAGCATTTTTTAAAAAATACATAATCAAAATTACAATTAAAGATATGCAAAAATATTTTGATGGAAAAGAGTATACAGATTAGCATTTATTTTGGTGAAACTTGAATCTTTAAAACATAGGAATTAAAAATCTTTCAATTGATACATGCATCATTGTCTCAGAGACGTAGAAATGTCTCTCAAGGTGTTATTCCTCCTCTATTTATACTGTCTTTTGTGGGGAGAAATAAAGACACTCAACAGTGTTTATATTATTTCTACACATTTTAAATTTCTCTCAGAGGCTACCGTATAATGGTTGGCATCTGAGAGAAGGAACAGGAAATTAGAGAGGCTAAGGTTCTCCTTCATCTTTTGCCAGGACTGGGTTCCTTGTTTCATTTATTTTCATGGGACACCAGAAATCTGAGAATGGTATTTAAGCTGACTACATTTCTTTATAGCTGGTCTACACATGGAAAATAGATTGCTGGTTCTTTCTACTTTTCTCCAGCTTGGTATATTGGGATTTAGGTACCCATATGTATTTTTTACCAGTTGCTAATAGACGAATGAGTGGTTTAAAATAAGGAAATCAAACAGTATGGCACTTTCATTATCCTGAGAGAAAACTGTTTTTTTTTTTCCCGAATAATAGAAGTAATACAATTGTTGTGGAAAATTTGGAAAATTAATATAATTTGAAATTCCACAACCTGTAGATCACCACTGTTGATATTTTAATGTTGTCCTTTCTGGCCTTCCATCAGTCTTTTGCTCTGTCTGTATTCGTTAAGCTCTATCTGTATTCACTAAGGAGCCCTGGTGGCACAGTGGTTAAGAGCTACAACTGCTAACCAAAAGGTCGGCAGTTTGAATCCACCCGCCTCTCCTTGGAAACCATATGGGGCAGTTCTACTCTGTCCTGTAGGGTCGCTATGAGTCGGAGTTGACTCAATGGCAATGGGTTTTTGTTTTTATATTTATTAAGCAATCAGTCAATTTATGTTTAAAAAACTGCTTCCAAAGGGAGCTAGTAAGAATGTTAATAAGTGTTCTGGAAAAAAAATAAAATACTTCCCATGGTCACATACTTGGTAAGTGCCAGACTAAACAGTGTTAAACTTAGCTTTGTCAGAAGCCTACTTCAGGGCCTGCCCATGCCGGTGTGATTCTCCACCTTGGGGCAGGTATGTGGAGTGCAGCCCCCCGGGGTCTTGAACACAGAACCGCTTTGGCAGTGCACCTGCTAGCACCGTAGAGAGGTATCTTGCAGATGGCAATATGGATTTCATTTTGTTTTTGTTTGCTTTATAAAATTGAGATCTCATGTTTTTGTAACCTGCTTTTTACACTTACTATATTATGAACGTTTTCCACTATATTAAGTATTAAAAAAAAAGTTTTCCCTCATTATTTTTGAAAATGTCCCATTTATAAAGATGGGTGCACTAGGCCTAACCCAGGTTACCCATCATTCCAGTCCTTGGTGATAATCTTGAAAGGTTGTGAGGTATACAATGTTTATACCCAGTAGTTTCTGCCTTCCACCTACCTATTCTGACAAACCTTTATTTTGGACAATTGCGGTTGAAGCTTGTGGATTCACAGTTCCCAAAGCCACTGCTAACTTGTTTGCTTTGGAAAGGCTTGACAAAAATAGGCTTCTTTTAATGGAAAGGCTAATTTTCTTTTGTTGGTAGGCAGTTCATTTAAGAATAGGGTATTTTATTTATTGTGTTGTAAAAATAGCATTTCTTTGAGAAGAATGATCTGTTCCAAACAACTCTCATGGAAACTTAGGGATTTTCTTCCATACAGAAGCAATTACTTTGATCTAGAATGATATATTGCCTTCTGAAAGTATTTTTCTATTGTGAAGTATAAATGTGTATTTAATGTTTCTTAAACTCCAATAATGGAAAGTATTACTAGCACCTTTATTTCACGTTTGATTATCAAGGCATGTATCTCTATAATTAAAGGCAGACACATATTTGCCTCAAATTTAGACCAAATTAAAAATTGGTCTTTATTTTAGATATCCCCTTCATCCATTCTTTATTTCCTTGAAATAAAGGAAAATAACCTTGAATCACTGCATTTAACCACACTTGTGACCAGTTTTTATTGTCTAGGTAGCAGTGTTAAGAATCTGAGAAGAAAGCCTTTTTAAGTGTGTTTGTCTTTATGGGCAAGGATTTATGTAAGCTTTGGAGCACTGTGAAAATGAATGCCCTTCCCTTTATTGTTTGCCTCAGCCTAAGTGATAACTGCCAGTTTCTCCAGCATAGACCATGCACCTTTCAAATATTATAAACCATATCATAAAGTCCTTTCCTCTACACACAGCATATCCAGGCCAGGCCTGGAGCACATTCATAGCCAACTGTTCCTGTATGCAAATCATCCACAAGTGCTTTGCTTTTAAAGACTGAAGTTGAAAAGCGTAATATGTACTTTTGGCCTGGGGATTCCTTATAGATAGCACGAAAATTTCCCCAAGGAAAACTTAATTTGCATGCAAAAGCTCTCACTATAATTATAACAATTTCCTCCACTCCTTTTTTTTTTTTATTCAGCTTCTCAGTATGCTAAGTATAACGTTTTTCCCTTCCCACAAAGGCAAGACTTGCTGAAGGAATTGACTGCTGAAAAGCCTCATGCCAGCTCCCCAAAGCAGTGAAAATGAGACATTTTAAGATTTGAGGGGGGCCCATGTGATCTGAGCATCATTTATATGGGCTTGTAAGGTGACATCCAATGGCTTATACTTAGAAGAAAAATTAATGGACTCATTAAAAAGGGGAAATTTTTGGGAATCAGGTTTTCCTTTTTCTGGCGACTATGCTGTCATAGTTTAAATTGTAATGAAAATTAAAATGACTGAAATGTTTCACGTCTGAATCCTCTGCTGCTTTAGTTCATGGGCACCTCTCAGAATGCTTTCTCAGATAGCAGCATAAAACACTGGCAGCCCCCCAACAGAACATTCTTTGAAGTCCGTACTGGCAATTGGGAGAAGGAGCTCCATGTTCTGATTGTGCAAAGGGCAGGCAGGATGTGTAGTCTGCATTCTAAGGTTGCTAGTTGTCTTCTGTGTAAAGAGTATCATTTTATTATTGTTTTCAGATTTGTTATAGCTGGGAGCATCCAAATAAACAGCTTTACCGTGATCAAGAAATACAGGGAACTAGGCTGTTGGGTAAAATCATATATTTCTAGAGATCTTTTAATTACCTTGTGGATTATTAGTTTCCTAATAACCGAAATTGCTAAAATACTGAATTTTATTTGTTTTCCGATAACTCAAATTGCTAGACTGTTAAATATTCTAATATATCAAATTGCTAAAATAATATCAAACAATTTAATTTCCATTTGATTCTGAGTTAGTTTTCATTGTCCCTGGGTCATTATCAATATTGTATTAATGTGGAATCCTAGTCATTCTGGTGTCCTTATGAAGGCTTATATACCTCGCATGTGTTGCACGCAGTGGAGTGCATGCAGAGAAGGGAGGACCAGGATGAAGTTTACAACGTGATGGTTGCTCAAGGTGTGCTGTTTAACCTGGAGGGACTTAACTGCTGTTGGAGGCCACAGATTTCTATCAAGATAATTTGGGATTAACGTTGTGGCTGTTGGTTGCCGTTGAGTCAGCTCCGACTCATGGTGACGCCATGTACAACCGAACAAAGCTTTTTTGCCGGATCCTGCACCATCTGCTTCAGCGTTGTAATGCTTGAGTCCATTGTTGGGGCCACTTTGTATTTTGGGTGCCTGAGCCCTGGTAGTGTGGTGATTTAAGAGCTCAGCTGCTAACCAAAAGGTTGGCAGTTCGAATCCACCAGCCACTCCTTGGAAACCCTGTGGAGCAGTTCTACTCTGTCTTATAGGATTGCTATGAGTCAGAATTGACTTAGTGGCGACGAGGTTTTTTTTTTAATGGGTCTTACCTAAAAGACTCATCTTCCAGCACTATATCGGACAATATTCTGTTGTGATCCATAAGGTTTTATTGACTGGTTTTCAGAAGTAGCTTGCCACACCTTCTTTTTAATGTGTCTTAGTCTGTAAACTCTGCTGAAACCCGTCCACCACGGGTGACCCTGCTGGTATTCTGGCATTATAGTAACATAAACGCCACCACAGTACAACAAACTGACAGACGGGTGGTGGGGGATTGGGGATTGATGTAGGACTGTACTTAATAAGGCATTCAGATGGGTGGTTCAGATGCTAGGATCCGAAAAGAGAAAGGAAGATAGCTATAGTGTTGAGTTCTGAGCTAGGCAGAGACTGATCTGTGTAGCTTTTTACTTATTATTATTAATTTTTATGTGGTGAAATATATAATAAAACATTTGGCCATTTCAACCATTTTTACATGTACAATTCAGTGACATTAATTACATTCACCACGTTTTGCGACAATCACCACTATCCATTTCCAGTTTTTTCATCACCCAAAACAGAAACTCTGTACCCCTCAAACAATACCCCCCGTTTCTCCCTCTCACTCACTCCTGGTAACCACTAATAAACTTTTGTCTCTATGCATTTTCCTATTCTGGATATTTCTTATCAGTGGAATCCTATGGTATTTGTCCTTTTGCGTGCCGTGTAGCAGGCATTTGAAGGAGAAGTAGAAAAGGAAACAGCACAAGTTGAGGGTGAGAGGTGAGTGTGAACATTGGGTATGTTAGGGAGGGTAGTGATAGTTTGAGCTTGCATAAGAGTAAGTGTTAAATAAATACCAACGCTGAAGCATATTCCAAACTCCCAGCCTTCCTTTTCCCCCTTCTGCTGTCCAGCGAGGAAATGAATAACTCAAATGTGCGATTACTAGGGAGAAAAATTATCAAACTCTGTGCATTGGGGGAGCAGCAGCTGAGAGCAGGGGCCAGTTGTTGGGATTTTCATAGCCCTGGATGGTAAAGCCTTATCTCGGGCTGGCCTGTGTTCTCTGTCACCTGGAATCCTCCCAGGCTTGTTTTAACTGCTGTTTTCACCCCTTGCCCCATTAAAGGCAGCTTTCTGGAACCATCTTGTGGCACTCAGGGAGAATTAACGTAGCTTCCTCAGATGCCTGAGTAATGACATTTCTTCCTGTCCAACCTCACTGCTGTAAAAGGACACGCTTCCTTTTCATGGCTCTAACCAGCCTCTCATTTAAGTGCCTCTGCACAGTTCCGTTGCCTGGAGAAGGTGAACTGGGACACCTGCCTTTGGTTGCTGATGTTCTGCCATGAAGCCACTGGGATGACTGTGAACTTCACAGAATAGCTTGCCACAGTATGCCCTCCCTTCCTGTCACGCTTGCTGAGGTATTAGTTCTGCAAATCCTTTGTGGATCTTATTATGTGTGAACAAAGGTTAAGGACTTTCTAATCTTTGTTTTTCCCCCCATCTAGTTACTTCCTTAAAGAGCCCTGGAGGCACAGTGGTTAAAGTGATTGACTGCAAACCTAAAGGTCGGAGGTTTGAAACCACCAGCAACTCTGAAGGAGAAAGATGTGACAGTCAGCTTCTGTAGGGATTTATGTAATCCTTATTCTAAGGACTAGTTTCTATGCTGAGAACAGTGAGTCTTTAGTGAGTCTTAATTTTATATATCCTCAAATAATAGTAAATTGAAATCAGGACAGTGCGATTGTTCTCAAAGAAATTGAAATAGAATACGAAGGGCAAGTTTTTTAGAAATTTTTTTCAATTTCAGTAAATAAGCTATTTCTAGGTATAATACATATATAATTCTCCCCAAATTACATTTTATTTAATAATAAAAATGTGCCTGCCTTATAGTGCTCTATGGGTAATAGAAGATTTAAAAAACTACTTCTAGTGTATGGTAATGAAAAAGCAAACTTAGTGTAATTAATGTGGATTTATTCAGTTAATGTGAATTATTGAGGGGCCTGATTGTCCTTAATCTTAGCGAGTATTTGTAGGCAACATGTTGCTATTTAATATTAATAAAGTTTGTTCTAAACTACTTATTTTAAGTATAATTTTAGTATAATTTTAAATCTTTTCCAGATTTTCAGATTTAAAATGTGCTTTCTTTACCAAATATTAAGTACTACTTTTAAAGTACTTTTTAAAGTAACAGGAGTTTGGAAAAATAGAAGAAAATCAATCATAATCTCAGTATCTAACATAATAATATCATTTTTGTACATTTCCAGTCCTCCACATAGATCACACATATTTCTAGTAAAAAATGTGAATATAGGTACAATTTTGTATCATTCTTCACTTATAGCTATAAAGTTAGTATTTCAGATGTTGTACTCGAGTTGTGTATATGTGCATTTGTGTATGGCTTCAAAACTTTTATGAAAGAGAATTTAAAATTATAAATATATTAGCACTTGATTCCCCTTACTTTACTCCGTTTCTCTTACTCCCCAGAAGGTAACTCCTGTCTTCAGGGTGCAGTTTTTCTTTTCCATTCATACTTTTATACTCTTGCCTCACGTATTTGTCCATTATACATGTTTGTATGTGAGTGTGTATAAGATATATATGTGTATCTATACACATACACACATACATATACGTGTATATATAACACACACGGCATTGTCTTATATTCTAAAAATTTACATATCTGGAACTGTTCTGGCTCTCAGTTCTATTCCATTAGTTTTGTTTCATCAATCCTTGAGTCAATATCAAAGGGCTAAGAAGAGAGTGAGCCAAGTGAGGCACTGGGCACAGAATTTATGGAGGCATTAGGCCTCTCATTGACTTCACCCTAGTCTCAGCGCTGACTAACTATATGGTCATTTTTGGCATGTAGTAGGTTAAAATCTTGACTATTCTTGATCCTTTTCCTCTTTCAAATAAAATCTAAAATAGCCTGTCAAGTTCTATGAAAAATCCCATGGAAATTTTGACTTGAATTACATGGAATGTATAGGTTACATGGAAGTGGGGGTGGGGGTGGAGAATGGACATCTTCAAGATATTGAGTCTACCCATCTGTGGATAGATATGCTGTCTTGAATTATTGATTTAGGTCTTCTGTAATGTGTTTCAGAGCCCTAGTGGCACAGTGGTTAAGAGCTCGGCTGCTAACCAAAAGTTGAGCAGTTCGAACCCACCAGCTGCTCCTTGGAAATCCTATGGGGTAGTTCTCCTGTGTCCTATAGGGTCACTATGAGTCAGAATGGACTTGATGGCAGGGGATTTGTTTGTTTGTTTTTTCTAATGTCTGTCAAGACATTTGTTTCTTTTTTCTGTAACATCTTGCACAGTTTCATTCAGCTTATTTCTACAGACCTTAGAGTTTTTGTTGTTGTGAATGTGAATTTTTTAAAACTACTTTTTCTAATTGGTTGTAACTAATGTATAATGAAAATGTTGATGTTTAAGTTCCTGTCTTTTTCTGCAACCTTGCTGAACTCTTCCATTAGTTCTAATAGCTTGTCTGTAGATTGTTTTGAATATCCTATGTAGACAATTCTATTATCTGCAGCTACATGGTTTTTATACTTATAATTTTAATGGCTGTGTAATATTTCATCCATCATTTAATTTGCTGTTAAACACATGAGGAAGTTCCTGACATCTTCATTTTTAAATATAATTTCAGTGCACGTCTTTGTACATATTATCTTTTCCATCTTTCCAATTCTATTAGAATACATTTTTGAATTTTATCTCAAAGGATGTAGACATATTTTTAAGCTCAGGATACATGTTGCCAAATTGCTTTGCAGAAAAGTGTTGAATCCTTTCGTATTGCCAGCAGCAGTATAAGAGAGTACTGGCTGAACCAAACTGTTCTGAATTACAGAACTCTTCCCTGGAATACTATGGGAGTCTCCTGACCAATTTCCTGTGTCCATTTAATCCATCCTCCACACAGCAGCTAGAGTGATCTCCACAAATTTAAATCAGGACATTTGATTCTCCTGAAAATCCTCTAGTGACTTCCATTTAGATGTAGAATGTAGCGTGAACTTTTCACCAGGCTAAAAGGCCCTGTGTATTCTGGCCCTTTTTTGCCTTCTGACCTCCTTTCCTGTTGTTCTCACTGTGCCCCAGATACACTATAGCTTTTTTGCTATTGGTCAAACTTGCCTATCTCATTCTCACCTCAGGGCCTTTGCACTTACAGTTCCCTCTGCCTAGAACAAGCCCCAAGTCTTTGTGTGACTGACATCTCCTTATTAATGTTCCTACTCAGATGTCACCTTCCCTATCTAAAGTATCCCTCTCAGTCAATCTCTTTCTTCTTACCCTGCCTTATTTTCTTCACATATTTTTTTGTATTTGAAATTGTATAGTACTGCTTAATATTTCTTTGTGTCCCAGTAGTTTCTTTCACTAGAATGTAAAGTCCTTGAAATTAGGGCTTTTTTTTTTTCTTTTTTGGTCTTGGTTATCACCATATACCAAAATTTCTAGTAGCACATTTAAAAAGCAAAAAGAAAAAGCAGAAATTGATAATAATAATGTATTTTAACTCAGTATATCCAAAATATTCTCATTTCTACAGGTAATCAGTACAAAATTATTAATGAGACATTTTACTTTTTTTTTTTAAATTAAGTTTTCAAAATCTGGTGTGTAATTTATGCTTCCAGCACCTCTCAGTTTGGACTAATCACATTTAAAATGCTCAGTAGCCACACGTGGCTAGTGCCTACCATATGGGATACTACAGATCTAGAGCAATGCTTGACACAGACAGTAGGAAATCAATAAATATTTGCTTGGTGGATGAACAAGGGATAGTACAGATCTAGAGCAATGCTTGACACACACAGTAGGAAATCAATAAATATTTGCTGGGTGGATGAACAAGTGAATGAATTGATTTAACTTTAACATGTATAAATAATGCAAACCTGAATAAAATTAAGTTTCCATAAAGGGTGACTTATTGTCGGAGAAAAACAAGGAGTTAGCGCTTATCCTTTACTGAAACACAGTTGTGGTGTTTGAATGGTTTCAGTTCAGTGTCACCGTTACTAAGGACTGCGTTTACTAAGCACCATTTGAAGCACTGAGAATATATATAAAAAAAAAAATACAACTAAGTCCTCATGATGTCTGGATTCTGATGAGTTGGTAAAAACTGGATGCCTAAATCTATTGTAGATCCTATGTGTTATTCAAACAGCTGTGTATATCATGGATTCATTTCCCCCAGTCTGAGGTTTAAAGTCTGGAATCACCCTGCTCTGCCCAAGGACACCCTTTTTAAAGAAGCAGAGTCTGAGAGGTTCGGGGGAGCAACGTGAAGGTTCAGGGTGTGTTCCAGGCCCTCTCCCTCCTTCTCTGATTCACCTTAAGAAATATTTTGTGTAACCTGATTTGCTCTGTAAGCTTTCACCTAAATCACCATAAAAAAAGAAGTATTGTGTTTGATAAATATGTAAATCAAAACAGAACAAAACAAATTTAGAATCAGAGTTGAGATGCAGTGGTGGACCGTTTGTTCAGTTTTTATTGACCACATTCGTGTGTAATTAGCATATGCTAAGGGGAGCAAATATTTGCCCTACCACTATTTTACTTTGTATTTCTCTGGGTTAGATCCTTAACTCACCTGAACTTCCTACCCTCCAAGCATGCTTCTTAAACGTTTCAGCTGTATTCTAGGTGCATTGAGATTCTAAATGTATATCCAATATGGTCTTTCCTTCGTTTTCAACTTATAATTGGCCAGTTCCCATAGGAAAAAATCATTATTGGTGCTATAAAAGCACTTCTTGTCTGTCACATTTGGGAAATGAAAGTTTCATAAAGGTCAAAAAAAGTGTGCCTCCAATTATGATGATGACTTGTACATCACAAATAGTTTAATAGCTTGGAACCCATCTTGGTCTCCCTTCAGTGTAAAAAGGGAAAGAAAAAAAAAACTAGTCACTCAATAGCAATTTTACCATATAGTTTTAAGGGGGATGAAAAGCATCCCATTTAAATGCTTTGATCAACATCTATATGCATTCTCTGTGATTCAGAACTATTATGTAAGCCCATAAGTTTATTAGTTCACCTTTATTAACTTGCCAAGGTTAGTGTCTTCATAAAGAGTTGATAATTAAAGATTGGTTGGCATCCATCTACTAGTGTTTACTCAGTATAGTAAGTTTTATCGCTCATCCTGTAAGGTTTCCTAAGGAGATTTCTTTGCCATGGAACCGATTTTTAAAATACAAATCACGCTGCTGCCTTAGGCAATAGAAGAATTCATTTGCTTAATCTTTCAGCACATGACGGCCTATTAAGGAAAATCAGATGATGGACCTCTTAGAAGTCCAGAGTGTGTCTGCAGACACTGTTGAGAGTGAGGTGAGGTGGGCTGATCAGACCCACGACCTGGAGTTTCCCCTTTCTTTCAGCAATCTGCTTTCAAGGCGTCTGCTGCTGGCATCTGTGCTGGTTATTTTGCACAACAGCAAGCTGTGGGTGCTGCCTTATCAAGGGGGCCCTTCCTGTCTCCTAATAGGAAGCCTGATCCATATTATGGAAGTCAGCGAGTGCTTTCCTGAGCGCCTACTGTATACATCCTCCATTGTCGACCTATGGAGAATGCAGACAGTCACGCTGGGAATTCAAGACCCAAAGGGAATACCAGTGGGAATATCTCATTCACATTCCCAACTCTCTCAGCATGTTCTTTTCTAAGTTTCTCTCTCTCTCAGCAACATCTTCCCTCGCCCTTTCTCTACCTCTTTGCAGGAGGTCCTCTCTGTTCCAGCTCAGACATCTCCCTCACCTCTGTGTCGTTGACTCTATTTTCAGGGTCAATATTACTTCTTACCTGCATAGTTTCATTTGTTATGGATTAAATTATAATCCCCCAAAACCTGTGTTGGAGTCCTGATGTCTCCTGTTGTGTGCTGTTGAGTCAATTCTGACTCATAGTGACCTCATGTGACAGAACAGAACTGCCCTATAGAGTTTTCTAGGCTGTAATCTTTAGAGGAACAGATTACCAGGTCTTTCTTGCATGGAGCTACTGGGTGAATTCTAACTGCCAACCTTTTGGTTAGCAGCTGAGCGCTTAGTCATGTGCTACCAAAGCTCCTTTTCCTGGAGCCCAGGTGGTGGTGCCGTGGTTAACTGATACTGCTGCTAACCAAAAGGTTAGCAGTTCAGATCCACCAGCCGCTCCTTGGAAACCCTACGGGGCATTTTTATTCTGTCCTGTGGGTCCAGTCGACTCCATGGCAATGGGTTAAGCCTATGGATGTATCCTATTTGGAAAGAGGATTTTCTTTGTTATGTTAATGAGGCCATATCAGTACAGGGTGTGTCCTAAATCTGATCACATCTGAGTGACATAAAGAGTGGCATAGACACAGAGACAAGCAGGCAGATGCAGGGGGAATACCAGCACTGTCTAAAGACAGTGGAGGCCAACAGTGTACAAGCCCAGGAACTCCAAGGATTTCCAGCTACTAGAAACTGGAAGGAGCCCTGGTGGCACAGTGGTTAAGAGTTTGGCTGCTAACCAAAAGGTGAGCAATTTGAATCCACAGGTCGCTCCTTGGAAACCCTATGGTACAGTTCTACTCTGTCCTGTAGGGTCGCTGTGGGTTGGAATCAACTTGATGGCAATGGGTTTTTTTTTTTGTTTAGAAACTGAAATAGACAAGAAAGGACCTCTTGCCTACAGCCAGTGCCCTGAATTCAGATTTCTAGCCCTCTGAATTGTGAGAAAATAAATTTTTGTTCTTTAAAACCACCCACTTGTGGTATTTCTATTGTAATAACAGTAAGAAACTAAGACACCCCCAACTGGTTTCTCCATATGCTACTGTCCTCCCTTGTCTGTCCCAAGCTCACCTTCACTCCCCCATTTCCTTGAGGCACTGTTCTGATCCCACAGCCCCTGCTGAAGTCTCCAGTGGCTATGCATTGCCTGGTGAAAGAAGTCAAAATTCCTTAACTAGGCACCCAGGCCCCTCCATGCTGTGACACCTCCACCTCCCTCCCAGCCTTACCTTGCTTTCCCCAGCCATTTGGTCCCTAGTGAGAATGAGCTGTTTAGTTACTGTGCTTTTCCTCCTTCGTACCTGTTTCCCCACCTGAGCTGCCCTTTGCCTCATGCTGGTGAACCCATCACTGCTCTTACACCTTAAGTACAGTCTGCCTGAAGCTTCCTCACACCCCACCCTAGGCCCTGCCCCTCGCCTGCATCATGTTGCCTATCTTGATAGTCTCCTGGCTCTTTTTTTTTTTAATAATACATTTTATTTTTTAAAGCAGTTTTAGATTCACAGAAAAAATGTGCAGAAAGCACAGAGTTCCCATATACTTCTTCTCCCCTGCCCCGCACACTGTTCTCCTGTTATTGACATCTTACACTTTTGTGGTACATTTGTTAAAAAGGATGATCCAATTTTAATAACTATTATTAACTAGAATCCATAGTTTACATTAGGGTTCTCTCTTTGAGTTGTATAGTCTTGTGAGTTTTGACAAATGCATAATGTCATGTGTCCACCATTACAGAATAGTTTCACCACCCTAAAAATGCCCTGTGCCCCACTTATTCATCACCCTTCCCCACTCCCCCCACCCCAGACCCCTTTGGAAGTTCTCAGAGCTTTCCCTTTGTAGTCATTTATGAGTGTATCATTGGAGACTCCTCTCCTCAGTTCTCACAAGGCAGCAGGGCATTGGCCCACTTTGTGGCCCCCCACAGTATCCATCGAGTCCTTGGCATTCCCTCAACGAATGGGCAGATGCTTCTTTAACTTCTGTAGTCCCTGATTTGGCATGCTTTTCAGCTCTATATATTTTTCCCTTTACTTCTTCCTAATTTTTTTTTTAAGGATTTTTGGCTTAATTTTTTGTTACTGTGATAAAAATGTATATAACAAAACATTTGCCAATTCAACATTTTTTACACGTATAGTTCAGTGACGTTAATTACATTCCTTGTGTTATACAACCATCACCGCTATCCTTTTCTGGAGTATTCCACCACCGTTAACAGAAACTCAGTGTCCCCTAAGCAATGACCTCCCTTTCTCCCTCTCTCCCACCTCTGGTAACCACTCAAGCTTTGGTCTCTATACATTTGCCTGTTGTAGATATTTCATATGAGTGAGATCATACAATAATTGTCCTTTCGGGACTGAGTTGTTTCGCTCAGCGTACTGTTTTCAGGGTTCATCCATGCTGTAGTGTGTATCAGGACATCGCTGAGTAATTCTCCTTCCTTCTTTTCCTATCTGCCCTTTGCTGTTTTTTCCGCTCAGTAACCACCACCTGTTATTAGAATCTTCTCTCCTGGCTTCTGGCTTCTCCACAGGGCTCTGGGCTCCTGTCAAGTGTTACTCCACGTGTCCCCTATTTTTTGCCCTAGTTTCTCATAATTTCCATAAAGTGTTTCTTCTGAGCTGTGGTTCTCTTCCCCTTAACTTCAGTAATGTTGGTCCTAAGTACTTGTTCCCAAGGCCTGGGTCAGCTTATGTCTGGTATAATGTACAAAGTGGTAGGTTTATAATTCTTAGGACAAGTAGGGCAGTTGGGGACCTGCTGTTATGAAGTGTGCTACTAGAATATCCTGAAATCCTTTAAGGAGAGTTTTGCCTTCCTGTGAAAAGCAAAGATGAATCTTCAGTAGAAACAGCACTTTAATACAGAGCTTTGAATGAAATGTGTCCAACCCAGGTGGCTGTCAGAGGACATCACTCTTAGAAAAGCCACGCTTCTCATTACGTGAATTATTTTAGTTTTTTCTAGTTACTTATATTAAGTTGGCCATACCCGAAACCAACAAACCAAACCTGTTGCCGTCAAGTCGATTCCGACTTGCAGTGACCCTATAGGACAGGTAGAACTGCCCCATAGAGTTTCCAAGGGGTGCCTGGTGGATTTGAACTGCTAACCTTTTGGTTAGCAGCCATAACAATTAACCACTACACCACCAGGGTCTCCATATTTAAGATTTATTCCTGATGCTAGGTTTATGTCTGTTAGGCCTAAAACTCAACAATACTAGAGTTATAAAACACTACAGTTTTCAGTTTTAGTTATTACCAGCAGTATTCCTTTTAACTTTTTTCCCCTAGAACTTTTGTATAGAAATGTTATTTATTTAAGTATTTTCCTTTTTTTGGTCAGTGTTTGTGCTTGAAGGTAACAAGAAGTATATTCTTAGGTTTCCTCGATTGTGGATAAACTAGCTTGTTTAACATTTAGTGGTAATTTTTGTTGTAAACCAGCAGAATAGAGACAAAGAAACATTACTTTTATTAATTTTTTTAAAAAACTGTAAAAATGGTGCTTATTGTAGATAACTTTGAAAATTCATGAAAACATAAAAATGAAAATCACTATTGTTTTACCACCCAAAAATAATCACCATAACTTAATGTTATATACATTGTATGTAATATAGATTGTGTTCTTTATAAAAATGGGATTATATTGAACATACAATTTTTATCCTGCTTTTTTACTCTTAACATTGTGTTGTGATTACATCTCCACGTAATTTTGTTTTAAACATGGCTTGAATGGTTGCCTACTGTTAAATCATGATGAGCTATATTCTATTATTGGTTATATAGACTTTTTTTTTTGGCTCCATCTACTTTAAAATAGTTCTTGCTCCTCTTCAAGATGTGGATACTTAGAAATTATCATATAAACATGTATTTCATGAGAAAGCATAGATTAATTAGATGTGCATTCTTGATTTAGATATACAGTATTTCAGACATTAGAAATGGGAAAATTAATTTTGTCTGAATGTTATATCACGCAGACATTTAAAAATTGAACGCATATAAAGAAAGGACCAGCTTTGGTTGCTTTAATGTTGGGCCAAGTTTAGAGACTAAAGCGTTTACAGACCATTAGCTGTAATACTTCACTCTTGAGACCATTTGTCGTAATGAACTGTCAATTATTGTGCATCTAAGTGTAGTCAAAGGGACCATTGGGTTTGCAATTTAAAAGCCAGCACTTACAAATGTGAAGGAATTGAATTATAAATGTGGTGGTTCCAAGAGTATCTACTGCGTCATGTCCCTGCCTGGATGCAGTGTCTGGTCTCTGAAGGACTTCAGTGTTCTTTCAAAAATAAGAATCAGTAGAAGTGTTGTGCACTTATATGGCTACACAATTTTTTATGCTGTTTACAATATATTTGGGGAAAATTTTTTTTTTAACCAAGAGTCGTGGATCAGTATTTCCTTAATCAGCATGCAATGAATTAGTTTTAAACCAATATTTGCAGTAAGGAGAAGGATGGAAATTGGAAATATTAACCTTACCTTGTCTTTATATGCGATTCAGTGACTCTACAATCTGTCGAAATGTATATTCTGCAATGCATGAATATCAAGTAGTTTCCAAACAAAGTTTGCCTTTTCAAAGTCTATGTACTTTTAAAACACTTTACTGTATAGCCTACTTATTCCTAGGCCATGACTGGGTAACATTTTGCACTTTATCCATGGTTAAAAATGCCTTTCTTTTGCTTTGTATGTGCCAATTCTAGAATTATCACTTTGTTGAGAAACTCCTAGGATTCCTTTCAATTTATTTATTTATTTTTTGCATTTCAATTGTTTTATCTTGTTCTGAAAGGTCAATATTTGGTGTATGAAAAAAATCCCTTTAAATTTAGTTTCTTCCTCTTATTTATTTTTTAACGCAAAAGTTGTATCTGCTTGCTGAAATAAAACAATACAGGTGAGTACAAACTTTATTCATTTCTACCCTCTCTCTTCAGTTTCACATTTCTCCCGAGAGCAAAGGTCATTAACAGCGTGGTGAGAATTTTTCCTGATCTTTCATCCATGCTTTTACAAAGACAGGTAGGTAGATGTTACACAGATAATAGATTTTCCTGTATAAAATTATCCTTCCCCTGTTTTTTCAAATAGTATACATTAGGCAGTATAACATAAGATTCTATATTGTATGAAGCTATCATGTAGACTAAAATAGGGGTTGGCAAACTTTTTCTGTAAGAGACCAGAAAATAAATATTTTTGGCTTTGTGGGCTTATACAGTTTCTGTGGCGACTTTTCAGTGCTACAGCACAAAAACGCCATGGACAGTACCTAGACAATGTGTGTGTGTGGCTGCATTCCAACAAAACGAAATTTAAATTTCATATAATTGTGTGTCACTAAATAGTATTCTCCTTTTGTTTTTTTTCCCCAACCATTAAAAAACGTAAAAACCATTCAAAAGGGACCATGCAAAAGGAGACGGCTGGATGGCAGGCTGCATTTGGCCCTTGGGCTATAGTTTGCCATCCCCCATTCTAGAGTAAAAATATTATTTACAAAGTTAATTCTGCTATTTCAGAGTTAAATAATACAGAGGGAGGGCTTAGTGGATTTAAGCAAACAAAGAAAATACTTGTTTTATAGTCATTTGACATTGTATAGATAATGAATGAAACCAAAGCCAAACCAAACTCATTGCTGTCAAGTGGATTCCGACTCATAGTGACCCTATACGACAGAATAGAGCTGCCCCATAGGGTTTCGAAGGAATGGCTGGTAGATTTGAACTGCCAACCTTTTGGTTAGCAGCTGTGCTCTTAACCACTGAGCCACCAAGGAAGGGAAACCTTAAAGAAGCAAGCAAAGGTAATAGAGAAGAGATGGGGCAAGCTGATGGGAAGGGCGACACAGGTACTCGGGGGACAGAGGCGATCTTGGTGCTATGTCCAATTCACAGACTTCTTGGCATTTCCCCGGGGAGAAGTAATCCTGATCCTTTTTTTGAAGCACAGCAGTAATAAACACTTCTACCTCAAGTTGAAGTCTATATTTGCACGTACTGTCTTCTTTTATGAACTTTGTTTTGCGGTGTTTCTTGACAAATATCATCTTTGTAATTGACAAGTTTTTATATACTCTGAGTTGGATTTTTAGAAGTTTATCAATTGTGAAGTGTTATATTACTTATAAGACATAAAGTAGAAACATTGAGGATTTAGCTGAAAATATGTTACATTTTTAAGTGTTTCTGAATAGATGCTTTATCATGTTAAGATCCACCTTGTTGATTTCATTTCAGGGGATCTCTCTGAATGCTTCTTTTGCTCTCCATTTAAGCCATCCGCCAGGTGTGTCTCTTGATGGCAATTCTGCTTTCAGACCAGTGGGAGCACCGTGATCCAGTTTTGCTGCCTTTTGGAGCAATCACTGGTTTTAATATAATAAAAATAAAGCAATAGGACAGCAATTTTGGTTCTCATGAAATTGTCATTTTCCACCATAATTGCAAAGTACACCAATATAATTCATAAAACCGAAAACTTATTTTTCATGAAAAAAGGAACATTTTATTAAGGATTATATCATCTGATTTTATATGCTTGGTATGACTTAATGAAAGTGTGCATGTTAAGAAGCAAAAATGGCTTTATTGTGTGTGTGTGTTTTAACCACTTGTTGCATATTTCATTTTGCTCACCTAAGGTAGAGAGTGAAATAGTGCCTCATTTTCCTCAAATATATAACCTGGCAATTTGGGGAATGAAGGGATATTCTTATTAGATAGCCAAATATAAGTATACATGCACACAGATGCACACATTCATATGTGAAAAACAAAACAAAACCTAAATCTATTGCCATCAAGTCGATTCCGACTCACAGCGAAACTAAGGACAGAGTAGAACTGCCCCATAGGGTTTCCAAGGAGCGCCTGGTGGATTCGAACTGCCAACCTTTTGGTTAGCAGTCGTAGCTCTTAACCAGTACACCACAGGGTTTCCTATGTGAAAAAGCATTGTATTATTTATTCTTTTTAGAAGTTCATGGTATAAATGTTTAAGACTATAGACTAGCCCAAAGAAAAAACATTAAAAGCATATGTATTCTCACCACCCAGTCATAGCCACTATTAATATTTTGGGGGATACCTTCCAGTGTCTTGTGTCTGTCTCTGTACACATATGCCCATATACTTATAGTCAATCCTGCGTTATTTCTCCGGTAGTACTTGCTGCTTATCCATTCCGTTCCAGGCACAGTGCAAGGCATTGGGGACATAGCAATGAACAGAGCAAACCAAAAACCTAACCTACTGCCATGGAGTCGATTCTGACTCATAGAGACCCCATAGGGTTTCCGAGGCTGTAAATCTCTACAGAAGCAGACTGCCACATCCTTTCCTGATGTCTCCTTTGTGTTAATGGGGGAGACATTCAGTAACCAGCAGGTCCCTGTATGTCCGTTGGTGGTGGGTGCTGTGAAGAAAATGAAGACCAGGAAAGGGAATGAAGACTGTGTGCTTTGAGTGTGTGTGCAGGCTGAGGAGAGTGTGTGTGTCTGTCTGTGGGTGTCTCCATGGACATGTGTCTGTGACATGTGAATGAGGACCTGTAGGAGGGGTGGGGACAAGCTGTGCAGCCATCTCTGGGGAGAATGTTCCAGGCAGAGAAAATAACGTTTGTGTGTATATGTGTGTATGTATATAAAGGAAAGATGATAAAGGAGTTACACTATCTACACTGCGTTTTTAAATGTGAAAATCTATCATGAGCATTTTCCATGTCATTAAATATACTTCTAAACAGACATTATTCTGCATACCATACTGTACTGTTATATGAATGAATGAGGTTTATTTAACTAATTCTCAAATATCATAGACTAATTAAAAAAAACTGCTGTATTAATCAAGGCTGTGAGGAATATCATTCACTGAAGATAAGCCTTTTTCACATCCTTAGGATGAAATTCTAGGATCGGAATTGTTGGATCAAAGAATAACCACACGTTAAGGCTTTTGATATATGGCAATAAGATTAAAAATATTATATGGCTACTTCATAACTCAGTGTTTTCGTTTCTCCAGCTCCCTTCACCATTCCTCTGTATTTTCAAAGTTTCAAATCCAAGCAGAAGTAGGTACCATTTCCCAAAGTTTACGGAATGAGGCACTGCAATAACATAGTACTTCAGTGATGCACTTTAGTTTTTGTTTCTGAATTCAGATTCTCATTGTGGGTGAGAGACCTAATGCACTTATTATAATTGCATTATTGCACAGGCTAACAAAGTCCTATTTGTTGCTTATAAAGTTGGCATGAAACAAAGAAAAAAAAAAGGCATTAAACAAAACAAACCAGCAGCCATGGAAATGCAAGGGATCAATGCAAGTTTCAACATGTCATTTCATTTTCTCTTTTTTGAGATCTGAAAACAGCCTGAGAATATTGCACTGTCTTACAAAGGAAGCATTCAGTCTTATGAGAAAATTATTGTGCTGTTTTTAGCTTGCCTCACGAGAGATTTTTCTGTTGCATCAAGATAAAATGAAAGTTATTATTTTAGATGAAAATTTCCTAATTTGCTGTCTCCTTCCACTGGTTTTCCCTCAGATGACATTGTATGTAATACTAATACTAACCATATTGATAACCACTTACGTAGCATCTACTCTGTGCCAGGTGATATTGTATTACCTTATTTAAAAGTATACAGGGAATTGTTTTTGGTGAGACAAAGTGGAAGTTTTCACTAGAGGGTTTGCAGCTCTAGCCCCTTCAGAAGTCATAGACAGAAATAGAAAGGTAGTGTTAGATCAATACCTCTCAAACTTGAACCTGCATGCCAGTCTTGCTGGCATCTTGTGAAAATGCAGATTCTGATTCAGTAGGACTGGAGTGAGGCCTGAGATTCAGCATTTCTAACAAGATCCTGAGGGATGCCAGTGCTGCGGGTCCAGGGACCATGCTTTGAGTGGTAAGGTGTTTGAAGGCATCAGCACAAAGCCCTCCATTTACCTGGGAGGACGGTGAGTCCAGAAGGTTGCAGGTCCAGCCTCTGTCGGCAGCACAAGCCTGCTGGCAGCAGAGGGCAGTGGGTGGAGGTGCAGGCCCTCTGACTTCCAGATAGTCCTTTCTGCTCTTTGTTCCCCATGTTGCTCATCTAGAGTGCCCATCGCTTTGATGAACTGACAGGTGATTTAGATTTTCTTCGTCTTACTTTTATATATCTTTGGAGTTTTCATCAGAGATCATGTACTAGTTTTGTAATCATAAAAAAGTGAATAAGTTCTATTTTTTAAATTGAATAGTCACCCTCTCCAAATCTTTATTGGTGATTCTCCTTGGGCACTTGGCACTGACCTTTTTTATCCTCAATTTCCAACTGCCTGCATCTGTATCTCCTCACCTGAGGGCTTTCTCTGGCTGTCTGCTTTGCCCATGTATGGGCTGTGGAATTAATGCTTCTTTCACTCCATTGAGAGGTGGAAATTGGTATATAACTACCCCAGCTCCCTTGCCTCTTGATTGGGATCACCTGGAGAAGTGTGTTCTACACAGTCTGCCAGAGTTCCCTAGTGGGATTAGACTCCAGTTACCCAGGGTGACACCTTGCTTGATAGCACACCTTTTTTGGCTTCTTTCCCTTCCCTATCTCACTTCCCCATTTGCTACTGGTGTTTCCTGGGATCACCTGCCAAGTAAACTAGATAGATAGCTGTTGTTGAGTCAACTCTGACTCATGATGACCTTAGGTACAACAGAATGAAATGTTGTGCAGTCCTCCATCATCCTCACCATCGCTGAAATGTTCAAATGTTTGAGTCTATTAATGAGGCTGTTGTGCCAATCCATTTCAGTGAGGGTCTCCCTCACCCTCGTTGACCCCCTACTTCACCAAACATCATGTCCTCCTGCAGTGATTCATCTCCCCTGATGACGTGTCCAAAGCAAGCAAGTTGGACAATATTCTCTTGTGATCCATTAACGTTTTTATTGACTGATTTTCGGAAGTAGATAGCTAGGCCTTTCTTCCTGGTCTGTGTTAGTCTAGAAGTTCCCCTGAAGCCTGTCGACCATGGGGGACTCTGCTGGTCACCCATAAGCATCACAGCAATGTGCAAGCCACCACAGTACGAAAAACTGACAGACAGGTGATGGCCCAAGTAAACTACTTGTTCTCAAATTCTTGATTCAGCATTTGCTTCAGGGAGAACCCAAATTAAGGGAATTGAGAAAGTACACTGTGAGTACCTATTTTCACGTAGAGATATTCTGTTGTTGCAGAGCATCAGTGAGTTGATGTATTTGTGGTAGATTCTTATTGTGTACGTCTGCCTTTCCACTCCACACAGCCCCATGTTTCAGAAGAAAACTGAACCTGTTCTCGTCAGCATTTGAACCTTCTTGTTTTAACATTTCAAACACAAAATATATTTTCAGTATTGTCTTTTTTGTCTCTTTACTATCTCAACGTCATATTTCCCTGATTTAATTATGATACGTGGAGCTAGATCCAGAAGAAAGAAGGAAAACAGCTCTATAGCTAGGTTTCCAGTTGGTTCAGTAGTCGTTTTCCATATATAGATGCTTGTGTCTTGCTTTTGCTACCATGTTTAGCCTCTGGGGCTCTTCTTGGTTGTACCTAGTTTATTGTTCTTGGCTCGTTTTGACATTCTCTGTGTATTGTATTTTTAATATAAAATTACGTATTTAGCAACAAACTTTGAAATAGATGAAGTTTCGTCTACTAGACTTGCTACTCAGAAGGCAAACATAGCCAGGTACGCAAGCCTGCGTCAGTGTCTTTGGGGAACTCTGGCATCTAGCGAGGTGTGAGCTTCCATTGATCTTCGGGAGCTGTTAATGTAGTGCCTACTTAGAGTATTTACATGCCACCCCTATTTCAGGCAGCTTGTGCAAAACCGCAGAGAGTAAATCCTAGACTAGCAATTACAAAGGGAAAACGTGTGTGTTTCTGAAGTCTGCAGCTAACTACCACCCTCCCTAAACCAAAAATAAATCTTTAACCATCTGTATGACAACGAAGTAGATTTGGTGGGAGGAAGATGTATGCACACTTCAGAATGTCAGCTTGCATCTTCCTTTTTTGGGTTTTAAACATAAATTACTTTAATTGATGTGTCGTCTAGCCAGTTTATAGCAAATGAATAACTTCCAAAGTAGAAAGCAGTTTTAGCTACAGAAAATAGCAATGACACTGCAAGTGTTTTCCCCTTAAAGCCATTAAAAGAGCATCACAGCAGATGTTTTCTTTAATGTTCTCTGTGTTTGGATTGCTCTCCCGTGAAACTCATGAATGATGTTTGCACATGGTAGTTTAGTTCCCTGGGTTAGGAGCACATTTATCTGATCTCATATGTGGAAGATTAGAAATCCTCTTTGTTGACTTTGCACAATGGTTGCTGTTTGGGAAAAAAACAATAACTTTTTTTCCAAATAGGATTAACTGAAGCTGTGATCATTATAAGTAAGAAATTAACATGAAGCCCAGGCAAAGCAAACTCATTCATTGTTTCTCTGTTCTAACACAGAACACTACGTTCATTACTTCCATCAAAACATAGGAGGGCCATTTAAACTGGGAAAATAAAGTCAACTCTTCTTGTGAAAGGAGTCTCCGAGGGTTTCCTGGGAAGGCAGCTTATCCTTTCTGAGCCTCTGGCCTTCCCTTCAGCTGTGGGCCAGTGGATAGCAGCATTGTGTGAAATTAAATTAAATTAGACAACACTTAGATGTGGTATTAATAGCATGTCTTAACATGTTTATCATGGTTCAAGGAGCAATAACTGATTATCTGTTGTGGGCCAGATCTGCTCTTTGCTGGAGATACCTAAAAATGATCTGTTCTATTTTTCTATCCATCTATTGACTGATGAATTGATTTATCAACCAGTCAACTGACTCATCTGCCTCCCACCCTTCCTCCCTCCCTTCTGTTTTTTCTTCAGAACTAAAACGTCATCCAAAGCTAGAGTCAGGTAGCTCTGAATTCTAACCTTCCCGTGGGTCCTTACTAATAAGATGTTAAAGATGTTACCTCACCTCTATGACCTGTAACTGCTTCACCTTTGAAACAAAGGAATGAGATGAACTCCTTCGAGTGCAGTTGGCAGTTAAGGGCATAACCTTTGGATCAGAGTGCCTCCATTTGGAGCCTAGCTCTGCTGCTTCCTGTCTGTGTGATCTTGGCTAACTTGTTTAATGTCAGTGTGCCTCAGATTCCTCATCTGTGAAATTGGGGTCATAACTGTACCTACTGCTGAGAACTGTTTAGACGATTAAATGAGATAATATAGGTAAATTGCTTAGAATAGTGCCTGGTGCATGTTAAATGCTCAATAAATGCTAACTTTATTATTATTATTATCTGTCTTGCCTGAATACTATAGATGCTTAGTCTTTCTTCTGTTCCTGTCCTCTTTCCATGCCTGTCTTCACAAAGTTTATAATCTAGTAGCAATACAAGCATAATTACCTTGTAAAAATAGAGGAAGAAGGTGGCATGGAACTGATATTAAAGGATGAGTAGGTGTTTGCCAGGAAGAGAAGGCAGGAGGTCTATTGTCAGCAGAGGAAACTGTTAGGAAGCAGGAAAGAGCTTAGCACGGTTGGTGAACAACAGTTCTCTAAAGTACCTTTTTCACTGAAGAGTATGTGATTGCATTACTTCTAGTTCTATACTAGGAGCTGGCCTAAGGAAGGCACTAAGAAGTGTGATAGTTTCAGTTTAAGCTTGGTATGTATGCTTTTATAGCTACAATCATTTTTTTTAATACATCCGTTGATGGCTTAGTTCAAAAGTTCTGGACAAAAGGACATAGGAGACTCTTTTCCAACAGTGGTAGATTGTTACATTGGTGACCCCAGACAACTCTGCCTCCCATCACTCATTCCCCTGTATAATCTTCTCCTTATTGACTCTGTATTTGACCGTATAACTTTCTTCGGACAATGAGATGTTAGCAAGCATGATGCAAACAGAGGCTTGATAAGTACTTGCACATTAAGCCTTGTCTTCTTGGAATGCTCCTTCTTCGAAGCCAGCCTTGATGACATACAGAAGCTTGGTCTAGAGTATTAAATGATGAATAGCTATGTGGAGAGAGACCCTGAAGGATGAGAGGCCGTCTTGAGTGTTCCAGCCCCAATCAAATTCCCTGTTGAATGAAGCCTATTGCATGACCTCAGCTGTAACATGTGGAACAGAAGAACTGCTCAGCTGAACCCAGTCAACCCAGTGAATCATGAGAAATAATAAATTGTTGTTTTAAGCCACTGAGTTTTGCACTGGTTAGTTACACAGCAATAGGTAACTGAAACAATACCCTAGTTTTGAAAGGTCTGGGCAAAAGGACGTGTTCTACCAGGATACCTTGTGTATGCTTTGGTTTATAAAAGACTACATTTCATAATGCTTTAATGCTATTAAAAGCACAATGAGCAAGAGCAGGTGAGTGTGTGTGAGTTAAATTGTGGGATCATTGTTTCCACTTTTATAACTGAGTGTATCGCGTGAAATGAGTGTATTGTGAAATATTTTTATTTCCACAAAGGGTATACCTAAGGAAGGCATTTTTAAAAGTAATTACTCTTTCATTCATGCAGGTTGTGGAAGATACTGAAAAGTATGAAGAAGAGAGTACTCAACTTAGAATTCCACCACCCAGAGGCCAACTTTGGGAAATTTTCATTGTAAAGACAATTACCATAATAAAAAACTGTACTTGATTCTTTGAAACGCTATCAAATAAATTAGTAAATTAGGTCCCATTTTGGGTGTAGACACTTTAAAATCCTTGTAAAAATAGTGGTTAAAATCATGCATGCAGGTATACAGGTTCTTACATTGGATTTGTAATTTGTGATGTCCTACCACTCTATTTCACCCTTCACACTGCTGTCCAATTGCTTTTTCTAAAGTCACGTCTTTTGCTTAGTTCTCACCTATTACTTAGAACCCCTTGGCAGCGCCACACTGCTTCTAGGGCAGTGGTTTTCAGAGAGGCAGTTTTGCCCCCAGGAGACATTTGGCTGTGTCTGGAGACTTTTTTTTATTGTAATGGCGTCGAGGCGTGCTATTGGCATCATATCAACAAATACCCCCCCCATGCCCCACCCTCCAACAAAGAAGTATCCAGCCCAAAATGTCAGTAGTGGCACTGTTGAGAAAACCTGCTCTAGGGTAAGGCCCAAACTCCTAGCTGTTGCTGTACTTTCTGACCTTGTCCCTTACACCTCTCATGCGTGCTCCTTACACAATACCAGACACCTTCCTGTTTTTGTATCTTCTCACCCCTCTGGGCATTTGATTATGCTGTTCTCTCAGTTTGGAATACCCTTTCCCCAGAAGTAATTATTCTCTGTGAATTCTGTCACTGTGCTTTGTGCATACTTCCATTTTTGTAATTACATGGAGCTGTGATTGCTTTATTTTTTCAATTAAAAAAATATATATAAATATGTATTTGCCATTTTACCCATGCAGTTCAGTGGCATTAATTATGTTCACTATGTTGTGCAACTGTTACCACCATTTGTTTCCAAAACTTTTTTTCATCACCCCAAACAGAAACCCCATACCTATGAAACATTTACTCCCCATCCCCCTTCCTCCAGCCTCTAATAGCCACTAATCTACTTTCTGTCTCTATGCATTTGCTGATTTTAGGTACTTCATTTAAGTGGAGCCATACACTGTTGGTCCTTTTGCGTCGGGCTTATTTCACTCAGTGTAATGTTTTCAAGGTTAATCCACGTACTAGCATGTGTTAGAATTTCATTCATTTTTACGGCTGAATAATAATATTGCATTGTATGTATATACCACATTTTGTTTATCCATTCATCTGTTGATGGACAAGTGGGTTGTTTCCACTTTTGCTGTTGTGACTAATGCTGCAGTGAACGTTGGTGCACAAGTATATTTTTGAGTCCCTGCTTTCTGTACTTTTGGGTGTATACCCAGGAGTAGAATTGCTAGGTCATATGGTAATTATATCTTTAATTTTTTGAGGAGCCACCAAACTTTTCCAAAGCAGCTACACCATTTTATAGTCCTACCAGCAATGCATGAGGGTTCACCAACACTTGTTATTTTCCTTTTTGTTTTTAATTTTTTTATTTTATAATAACCATCTTAATGGATGAGAAGTGGTATCTTATTGTGGTTTTGATATACATTTTCCTAGTGACTAATGATGTTGAACATCTTTCCATTGCTCATTTACCATTTGTATATGTTCTTTGGAAACATTCAAGTCCTTTACCCTTTTTTTTTTTTTTTTTTTATTGTACTTCAGGTGAAGGCTTACAGAACAAATAGTTTGTCATGAAACAGTAGTACACATTTTTTTTTTTGAACTGGGTTGTTTGTCATCTTGTTGAATTATAGGAGTTCTTTATATATCCTGGATATTAAACCCTTATCAGATTCTTTATGTTTTCTTTTTACTTTCTTGATAATGTCCTTTGATGTACAAAAATTTTTATTTTGATGAAGTCCAGTTTATCTATTTTCTTCTTTTGTTGCTCATGCTTTCCTCATTGAATGTACTTGGCACCCTTGTCAAAAATCAATTGGCCATAGATATATGAGTTTATTTTTGGACTTACAGTTCTATTCCATTGGTCTGCATGTCTATCCTTATACCACTACCACACTGTTTTGATTACTGTAGCTTTGTAGTACAGTTTTTGAAATCAGGAATTATGAGTCCTCCTACTTTGTTGCTTTTCAAGATTGTTTTGGGTATTTGGGGCCCCATGCAATTCTATATGAATTTAAGAATTGACTTTTCCATTTCTGAAAAAAAAGGTTGTTGGAATTTTGATAGGGATTACATTGAACCTGTAGGTCATTTTGAGTAGTGTTGACATTTTAACAATATTAAGTCTTCCAATCCATGAACATGGAATGTCTTTCCATTTATTGATGTTTCCTTTACTTTGTTTCAGCAATGTTTTATAGTTTTCAGTGTACAAGTCTTTTACCTCCTTGATTCCATTTATTCCTAGGTATTTTCTTTTAGATGCTATTAGAAATGGAATTGGCTTTTATATTTCCGTTTCACATTGCTCATTGCTGGTATATAGAAACCCAACTGATTTTTGCATGTTGGTCTTGTATCTTGCAACTTTGATGAATTTGTTTATTAGTTCTGGTAGCTTTCTTGTGGAATCTTTGGGTGCAATTACTTTTTTAAATCTGTTTTTCCTACAAGTTCAAGGTGAGCTAGGACCAAGCCACATGCCTGGCAAAAATTTGAGTGAATAAATAAATGCTTGAATGAGACCAGTACAGAAAAAGGGACAGATGCTGCATGTGTTGATACTAATGCCTCTGCCTGCCGGCAGCAAGTTTTCTTTGCCAGTAGGTAATTACTGCGGGAGGCACTGTGAACTGTGCATCAGTTCCCCCTGCTGCGCACAATTTTAAAGTTACAGAACTTACGCTGGTTCTTTCTCAAGCTTCTTTGCCTTTTAAGCCCCTTACCAGGCATCAGTATCAACTTGCATGTGGACTTGAGTAAGTAGAGAGATAGCCTTAGACATGTAAGCAGTGGGGAGACGATGCTTTGTACCCCAGATGTCCAGTTGTGTAGACCAGACAATGGGAGATTTTTAGAGAAGTAAAAGACTGGATAAAGACACTGTCTTTTGTCTCAAACCACATTAATATTTTTTAAACTGCATTAATATTAATTATGCATATTACAGACCAGTTGTTCTCAACCTTGTCTGCACAGCGATATCATCTGGCAGCTTCAAAAACTATTGTTACCATTGTTCAACTCCAAATATAGTGATTTAATTGGCCTTGGGTATATCCTGGGCTTTGGAAATTTTAAGTTTCCCTGGTGATTCTTTTGCGCAGCCAACTCTGAGAACTACTGAATATCAGACAATTATGCTGATTGTAGTTATTCATGTTAACATTTCCAAAGTAATTTAATATGTGCCTTTTTGGTAATTTAATAATTACTTAACAATTTTATAATTTTAATATAGATAATAAAATTAGTACTTAATAACTATCCAAATTTATAATTATAAAAATTATAATAAAATAATTTATAGCATTTTGGTAACTGACATTGTATAACCTCAGTTTTTCTTTCCTCTTCTCTCTTGGCCCTGAAGCCTAGGTGAATTATCACAGAGAAGCAGCTGACCATTCGTCATGTTGGAGGAAGTTAGAAGGAAACTATTTTCTAGACAGTGTGCCACAAAGACACAAACTTAAAACTTTCCTCTTGGTTCCCATTTTACCTTTCCTGTTTCCAACACCCACATATTCTGATTTCTTTGTAACTAAAATAAAAAGTAAGAAGCGCCCCCATGGTCGCAAATAGTTCTTCCAAGAGCCTCATTGTTATTTTCAGGTTTTTCATTTTGTAAAGGTGATCCATTTGTTATGAACGTGCTAGTTAAGACAGAAGTGAAAGAACTTTTGAATCCCTTCTGATCATCTTCCCTGTGCCCTCCTCTGCTCCTGTCCACCCCACCCCACAATATGCATGCTTTTTGCTTGCTTGTCAGATGTTTCCAAATACTCCTGAGACAATGTCTTGATCACATGTCAGAATGGTCTTGCCCTTGACTAGTGGTTGGAATGATTTTTACCATTATTTTAAATATGAGCTAGAAATATGGGCCTCATCCATTCCATGGCACGGCATGTCAAACACCAAAATCTTTTTTAAAGCATCGGTTTATACAAAATCAGGATCCAGTGGCTTTGCACTGAGTAAATAAGCAGTGCTGTAGAACAGCTGTTCTCGGCAGAAAGCAGTAGCTTCCAAGAGAGAAATATAATCATTTTAAGCTGTAGAATTTTAGATTGCTATATTCTGTTTCTAAACAGGAATGATAGGGAATGATAGAGTTGGAAGAGATGGTTAAGATGATATAGATAGTGCAACATTCCTATTTCTTTTTTTCTGTTTAATAAAACTAAGGCTCAGGGTGATTCTCTAAGCCACTGGTTGATCAGTATTTATAGAATACCCAGGGCCTGCCTCCTTTGCTGTGCTGGGTGTGGGGAATGAAGGGGCAAATGATTTGCCTGAGGAGACATGGAGTTATGGCAGAACAGAACTACACAGCAGGTCTCTATTTATCTCTTGAGGAGATTCATTTAAAAGAAATTTCTGGTCTTGATTTTTTATAGGTATATCCTATAATGGATTAAGAGGATAGTCAGTAGATACTTATACCAGACTTAGGAGTTTTAAAGTAATTGATTATGTTTTCTTGTAGATATTTTTATGCTTTTAGCAGGCAGTACCCTTTAAAATCTAATAGCCATTTGGTTGAATTTTTAATTTCTAAAAAGTATTGTTTTATGGTGGTACAAAAATGTTTTATGCTTTTTCTGAATTACCTGAATTTAAGAAGCACTCTGAAGAGTGGACTTTGTGCCAGTCCTAGTACTGGACTGCGTGGTTTGTGTCCCTTTTACTGATGTTGTAAATTTTTAGCAAACTTCAAAGCTTGTTAAGAAACTTAGAGGTTCTCTTATCTAAGTTCATTTACAGATGAGGAAAGTGAGGCCCAGGGAGGTTGAGTTACTTGCTGAAGTTCTCAGAGCTAGTCAAAAGCCAAACTGCAGACAAGAAGTCAAAGTTTTTGACTCCAAGTTCAGTATATTTTTACTTCATTGCAGAGTCAAAACTGGAGACAGAGTTGTACATACACACACACACACACATGCACACACATGCATGCACACACGTTCTTTATGATGAGACTATTTTCAGAGCTGTGGTTATTATTTATTTGTTGTCTTAGACTGATTTCTCCCAAAGAAGACTTGGGACAAGAATTGAAGTTTAAGTAGTTTAATTTGGGAGGTGGTCCCGTGAAGCCCTGGTAGGGGAGAGGGGAAGTGAGATAAGGAAGGGAAGGTAGCCAATATGGTGTGTGTTGATAAGCAGATTCCATCATGGGCAACTGAAGCTCCTTCCTGCTGGAGACCTTTTGGAGACTATGTAGAACAGCCTTCAGAGATGTCCCACTGGAGGGGTGAGGAGCTGGACCGCTTATTTACCAACTTCTGGGTCATTATTTAGGGACTTTCCTGGGGACCTTACTCCAAGGCACTTGTAGTTAAAAAGTTCACAGTGAGTCTTGGGTCCTTGAGGAAGGCCCCTTCAATGTGCACCAGTGTAGAACTGAGTGTAGAGGGAATGTGGAGGGGGATGTAGTTGGATTACTAGCAGCTCCTACATGCATGTACTCAGAAGGAAATGGAAATGGACGTACACTCCTACATACGGTGCAGTTCCGACTTTGCAGAACACCTGGTCTTGGTTCTTTCTTGTTCTTTCCATCTGTACATCTAGCACTCTAGTATGGGAAGAAATAAGTAGTGAAATGATACCGTCTGTTTGCCCCTACAGATCCACTCCCCGCTTTGTCCAGCCCGTGCTTATCCTGGAAGCTGGGCTTTAGTTGTTTTACCCGTGGGCTTCCTTCCCTCTGACTTCCCATTGGGTTCAGGCAATGAGAGGCTCTTGAAGGAGATTGGAGGAAGGAGGACAGTGAGGGCAGAGTGTTATTCCTCCAGGTCACCTCCTGCCCTGGTGCTGTGTGTTGTCTCTTCCCCTCTCCCGGAAGCCATAGAACCTGTCAGGAGGCCCTCTCCTGCAGCTACAACTACTACTACTTTTTCTGGCTTCTGGTAGCCTTGTCTTCTTGCACCTTCAGACCTATGGCACTTCACAATCCCTGGTTGGTTTCCCTTAACCCTATCCACACCCTAGTAAATAATCTCTTATTAAACTCCCTGAGTTGCCCCATATGAGTATTCCATTGGTTTCCTGCTGGAACCCTGCCTGTGGCACCATTGCTGGGAGCCTTCACTCCAGTCAGGAGTGGGATGAAATGAAACAGAGATGTTATGAAGAAGTAAGATAATGAAGCATAAATTTTATTTGAGCCCTAACGGCACTCAGCATGTAGGATACATTAACAAAAAAGGGGTACTTGCTAAAGAAGATGTTTTTGGAGAGGTGCTTTAGGCTGTATATTGGTAGTCTGTTTTTTTGTTATTGTTGTTGTTTTTTCTCTCTCGGGGTAACTCTGTTTAAATAGTGAAAATTAGAAGCTCTGCCTGGTTATGACTATGCATGCAGTTAGTTATAATGTATCTAACAATATCAGTTAGTTATAATGTATCTGACAGTATAAGATGGAATGATATGTGATTCAGAGAAACAGAAGGGTGAAATGGATCCATCCATCTAGAAATTTCAGAGATTTGTCTCATGTATTCAAGTTTTAGACAAGTAAGTCTTTTCCTCTTAACTCCTTATATTTCTCATCCCTCTAATGGGTTGTAATCCATTTTTGAGAGTTTTCTAAAAAAGCTAGTGTGAAAGGCATTTCAGGCTGCTTTTGAATAAGGCACTATAGCAACAGAAGGCACTCATTCAGTACATATTTACAGAGAGCCCATTGTGATTCAGGCACTTTGCTAAGCACCTTGGGTTCAATAATGAATAGTATTTGATAACTATTTTCAAGGAAATCACAATGTAGTTGGGGAAATAGATGTTCAAACAAAAAATTATGATAAATATTTTAAGTGTCATTGGTTATATTTCAGAGCCTTTTCTTTGCATCTACATGAGGGCGTAGTTAAGTCTCTCAAGAAAAGGTAGAGAGGCTGGTGAGTGACAGATAGTGCTCCGTGGAGCAAGTGACATTGAGTTGGGTCTTGAAGGACAATAATGAGCACATCAGGCAGGAAAAGGGGGGGATGGCATGAAAGAAGGTGTAGAATTTCCTGGTGGGTTGGATAATCAGTGAAGCATAGGATTTGTCCAAAATGCTCTTGGCCTTTGGAGGAGTGCCTGGATTTGAGGCCAAGGGACAGATTAGTAATCTAATCCTTAATACTCATTGTCACTTATGATAAGACACACAGACAGCACATACACTCCAAAGATTTAGGGCTATAAATAAAACAACAAAAACATTATCTTTAAGACTCTTTAGACATTTAACAGGAAACGTATTGCTAAACCTCATGCAGTGAATACTCTAAATACTGAGCATTGCATGTTTTTAATACATGAGCACCTCAAAGTAGGGAGGTGCACCCTTTGGTGTTTTCTTTCAGTACATGCTTTTGCTCAAATTTGTGTGCACTGGTGCCAAATTCATCATGATAGAATTGTCTAAAATACAGAAATATAATGGATTGTTTGGAAATACAGTGGATTGCCATTCATTTACTAATGTTTATGTTAACATCCATACTTTACAATCACCTGTTTAGTAGAACATATCTGATACCCCTACCATCAGAATTCCTTGTGCCTTATTACTTCTAATCATTGTAGTACCTGAACTACTAATTGGTGAAGTCTCTCCTGTCATTACTATAGTTGTAGGACATGGTGAATTTCTGAATGCCACTTACTAATTAAGGACACTGATGAAGAATTCCTCTGCAGAGTCATGAGCAAAATGGTGACTATAATACCTAGATGTTACAGTCAGATAGTTTGTGATTGACAAGAACAGAAACCCCTTAAGCTGGTTCATGTTACAGGCTGGTTTATTGTCAAGAAATTATAGTCTCATCAATTACAAGGAAAACGACAAGACCCAGTCAGGTCTCTTGAAACTAGAATGGGAAAGTTCAGAATTAGGCTTATATTCCCTATCATGCTGGGAGTTGCATCTCTGGCTTCTCTTTGGTTATTTGCTGTATTTTTTCCTTATTTGCTGTGTTCTTTCCTTATTGTTATTTGCTACCTTGCTCTATTTCTGTTTTGCAAAACACTCCAAAACTCATTGGCTTAAACGACTGTTTAGTATTTCTCATGAGTTTATGGGCTGAGTACAGCTGGACCGTTCTTCTGCTCTATGTGGCATTGGTGGGGCTATAGTTATCTGGGGAGTAAAATGAACCGGAATGTACAAGATAACTCACTCACTTGGCAGGCAGTTGATGCTGAGTGCAGGATGGGGTTTCAGTTAGGATGTCAGCTTGAGCACCTCAGTTCTCTTCTGTTTGGCTCCTCTCTACATGGGCTTCTTACAGCATGGGAGTTGGGTACAAATGTGCAGAAGCAGAATTTGCTAGTCCCTTGAAGGCTGGGGCTCAGAAATCTCAGTACCAGTCCCTCTGTATTGTCATGGTCAAAGAAACCACAGGGCCAGCTTCCAGGAGAGGGGATATAGACTTGACCTGTCAATGGGAATTGTGACAAATAATTTGCAACTACATTTTTTTTTTTCCCACACATGTCCTCCAGCCCCAACTTTTCACAGAAAACTTTTAGTTCAGTGTTCATCACCAGTATAGCCTCTGTGTCTCTTAGTTCACATGCTCTCAGGAAACACTCATCTTGGTTGTTGGCCAGACAATGGATTGGCTAAACTTGGTCCAGTCATCTGTGGTTGAGAGGGCCCAGTCTTGTGCTACTAAGGATTTTATTTGAGGACTAAGGTGGGATGGGTGAAAAGGAACCATGGTCAAAGTAGCCAATGGCAGATGAGTAGAGAACATTAGTACACTGAGGAGTATTTGAAGGAACTCTTGGTGCCTTCCCATTCCTCTGAGACTAGAGATTACTTTCCTTTCCATGGTCCACAAAGCTCTACCTGATTTACTTTCTGCCTAACTCTTACCTCTTCTTGAGCCATTCTCTCCCTTATTCTCCAGCTTCACTTGATTTTTAAGTTCCTCATCATTCCCCTTCCTGCCCCTGTGCCCTTCCATACCCCAACAAGAAGGCTCTCTTCTCGCTCCCAGCCTCCATGCATCAGTTAACTTCTAGCTTACTAGATCTCAACTCAAATATGACTTCCTCAAGGAAACATGGAACTCTCTGGATTAAGTCCCATCCCCTGTTACATCTCTGTTTTCTTTATCACACTACTCGAAGTTTGAAATTTTATACCTGTGTGGCTATTTGATAACTAGCTCTCTCCCTCTGTAAGCTGTAGAGGGCAGAGGAATCCATCTGTCTTCCTCAGCTGCTGTTGGCTGTGCATGGCTCATGTTAGGTACTGGTAAATATTTGTTGTTTGCATGAGTTAAAAACTGGAGGTAGCTGCCCATAGAAGAAAGGATTAAGGGAGTGAAGTTAGGAGTGGCTTTGTTTCATGGAATATAAGGTCATGGTTTCTCATGGAGCTCCCCTCAGTGTTGATGCCTTGTGAGTCCGTAAAATCTTGTCATTGAGAACATTTCTGGTGGAGGTTGAATGACAGTTTCTGAGATGTGACAGGAATTACTGTGTGGAAATGGACCATGAGTCCCTGATTAAAAGCCAGCTTTTTTCCTTTTTCTTCCACCACCATGAGGCCCAGATCTGTACTCAGAGGTCTCAGCGATGGCTAAACTTTGTGACTGTGGGGCAGGACTGCTCATTCCATTCCTGTTTACTCTCCCATGAAGGCAGAGTCTTGTTTGACCATAAGCCAAAGATAGGCTAGATTGCGACTTGGGATATGATGTGCCTTTGAGCATAAGCTCCATGAGATAACCCTACCTTTAACTTCCTGTCTAATTCTTCTGTGGCACAATATTTATCTAAAAACAAAGTTAGTGGAAGAATCAAAATGGCAGAAGAGAAACTGAAAGATGGAGTAGGAAATAAATGAGACTCTATTTTATTCAAGCATTCTGATTTTCTGACATCATTTGGATCCTAGGGTTTTTCAGTTTTCCACTTTCAGAGACTGAGGTAAAGGTGGAGGGCAATATTGTTTCAATTAATTTATTTCACAGAAATAATTTAATTCAGTAAATGTATTGAATACTATATATGTGTCTCGATGGAGGGTAGAAAAAAACAAGTTGGTAGATGACCTTGCAGTTTACTCCCACCTGGGAAATAAGGTATACATGTGACATGAGGTGCTAATGAGAGGGTCAGATAACCAGTTTCCATGGAGTCGATTCCAACTTGTGGCAACCCCATGTCAGTTAGAGCAGAGTTGTGCTCCATAGGGTTTCAGTGGCTGATTTTCCATGAGTGGATCACCAGGCCTTCCTTCCAAGGTGACTCTGGATGGACTTGAACCTCCAGCCTATATGTCAGCAACCAGATGCATTAACCGTTTGCACCACCCAGGGATTCCAAGGGTCAGATAAGAAGGGGCATAATAGGACCTAAACGGGGGCTGGGGTAGTCAGGGTTGTTTTCACAGAGAAGGCAAAATTTGAGCTGAAGCTCCATGAAAGGGTAGGTTTAGGAAAGGTTGCACAGAAGGGAGGCAGGAGAGAGCATTCTAGGCAGTGAAAGTTCAAGCGTGAGAATGAGCTAGAATGCCTCTCACACTCTAGAGGTGGTGGAGTGTGTGTGGGGTAGTGCTGGAAGGCCAGAGGGTTGAGGGAGGTGGTGGAGTGTGTGTGGGGTAGTGGTGGAAGGCCAGAGGGTTGAGGGCTGCGGCAGCTGTTGAGTGAGCCATTGGAGTCAGGGTGCAGGAATTTAATGCTTTGTAAGCAGGGGTGGAAATAGAAACAGAGAGGAAGGGAAGTGCACAAAAGAGGGTCCAAAGGGAGAACTGGTGGATTGTCATGTCTGGATTTACAGTGAGGAAGATAGAGAAGGAAGAGGCAAAGGAATTTTGAGCTTGCGTGAATGGAAATTTAGATCCATAATCACCAATACCAAGGTTGGGAATGGATGAATGTTCTAAAATTGAATGGACCAGTAGAACAGAGTATCTTAGAAGCAGTGGCAGGTAACTGTGGATCGGCTGAAAGATGAAGGCTGGAGATACAAGTTAGGGCATCATCAGAAGCTTATGGACTAACGAAATTCGGTGAACACCAATTTGGATTTTTACTGAACATTTTTGGCTGCATTAAAAAAAAATCTCTCCCTTCAAATACTGCCATCCAGTTATCATCAAATTCTGTTGGCTTTACATTCAGAACATATCCCAGATGTAACAGTTTGTCTACCTTCATCATGACCCTCTGGCCAATCACCATCCACTCTGGATTCTGCACTCTGCTTTTAGCGGGTCTCCCTGCTTATGCCCTCACTGCCTGCAGTATTCTCAATGCAGCAGCTTGATTGATCCTTTAAAATAGAAGTCAGATCATGCTGCTCTGATCTTGACCTTACAGTGGCTTCCCACCTCATTCAGAGGGTAAGCCAGAGCCCTTACAAGGGCGTTTGGGACCTAGCATAATCCCCTCCTTGTTATCTCTGACTTCATCTGTTATTACACTCATCCTTGTTCACTCCATGCTAGCCATCCTTGCCAACTGCTGTTTCTCACACAGGTTAGGCATGCCTTCCCTCAGGGCCTTTGCACATGCTCCCTTTGCTTAGAAGCTGTCTCCCTCTTAATATTCATAGGACTTGGTTTCTCACCTCCTTCAAGTCTTTGTCAGTTGGGACTTCCTTGACCCTCCTGTTTAAAATTGTCACCCCCCCCCCCAACTTGTACTTCGTGTCCGCTTTCTCAGTGTTAGCCCTTCTCCTCCATAGCCTGTAATTTCTCCTCATATCCCAGACTATTTGCTTAACTGTGTGTCCTCAGTCTGCCCCTCCAGAGTGGAAGGTCAATGAGGGCAGAGATTTCTGTATATTGTTCACTGCGGTATCCCCAGGACCTGGAACAGTGCCAGGTACTCTGTAAACGTTTGTTGAGTGAGTGAACAGATTCTGTTAGAAGTTTCTTTTTGAATGGAATTGTGACTTCCTTGAGGTCAACTGAAAATGATTTTTATGTTCAGGCATAGTCAGTGCTCAGTAAATGCTGAATACGTGAATAGAATCTGAAGTATAAAATCCTAACATGTCACCTATCTAGTTCCAGAAAGTTCCATTACTAAACGAAACATTTTAAAGAAGTAATCCAAAGAGGGGCAGGAGTATGTGGAAGAATTGTTTTGTTTCGTTTAGCTTGAGCCGCCTTTTTGGACTTGAGAATTCACTTAACAGTTTGGCACTTCTTTCATTATTACTTTGATTATTAATTGGTTGCTATTTAAAAATTTGGCCCCTTAACTCTCAGCTGATGTATTAGGAGATTATACTATACAGGGTACAGAAATTGCTGGGGCTGAATGTAACTTCTCATGGCCAAGTAAGGAACAGCACTGGCAAGAGACGCAGGGTGGATTTGGTTGTGCTTTGTGGGAGTCCTGGTGGCTGTGGTTCATGGTGTCAAGGATTAGCCTGTGGGGCTCCCTTCCGCAAAAGGAATCTTGACTTGGTTACCTTGGTGGGTGCTTTTTATAAATAAAGAGAATAAACAACCTTGATAAATTTAACTTTGTAGAGAGGTTAAAGAGAGAAAAGGAAAAACAAAGTGAATAAGTAACTTTATTTGGGAGTATTTGCATGAGAAATCCCTCTGAAGTTCACTTTTTGTTTCATTTGGTATTGCTTTTATCTCTTCTCAGGGGACACAGACATCTTTTTGAAAGAATCCATGTGGAAAGCAGGCTGTAGGAGATAGAAACGAATTGTTAAAAAGTTGCACAAGTTTCCAAAGAACAGAGCTGCTCAGGGAAGCTAGGCTATACCACTTCTTGAAGGTTGATGTTTGGGAGAACAAACCACAGTGTTCCCTGCCATGACCATTGATGTGTTTGTTGATGACTCAGCTAACTGGCCAGCTTCTTAAAGGACTACAGACAGTAGGCAAATATGGCACAAAGAGCCTGAAAAACGGCAGTAGCAGATAATGCCTTTGCTTAACTTGAGGGTTAAAATGATTCATAGAAAATTGTTTTGGATTTTTCTAGCTTGTAGAAATACTGTACAGCCCTTGTTTCCAAATACAGCATGTTGGGGTCAAATGAAAGTTCAAATAATATCAAATCTTGGAGAACAATGCTGTACACATACGCAGCCAAAGATCATCTATGGGACATTTCCTAAGGCGACGGTATGGTGTCAGTGCGGAGGATGTTTAAATCAATGGCTGAGCTGTTTTTCTAGCTCTGCCTGAAAGTGTCAGAGGTCTATCTAGGGTTGGTCTGGGGTCAAAAAGCATGTGACAATGAACACTGGAGACGAAGCCGTTTTGAGTTTTAAAATCTCTTGGTTGTGTTTTGTCCTCATTTCTGTACTTGTTCAAGAGGTCAACTCAGGCGTTAACGGAGATAGTGAACTTTGTGACCAACGTGAAAGTGAAGGAGAACAAGCTATTTCTCTGGTCAGTTTTGTGATGGAAAGCAGGAAATCTGAACCCAGGGAGCTCTGAAAAATGTCCTTCACTACAGCTTTGTTTGCTACGTCAAAGAGGTCACATTTATTACATAGCACAGTTCTTGGAGTGATTCCTTCACTTTCAACAAGTGAGTTAAAATGTTCATCTCCAAAAAATAAAAAGATATATCTTTGGCAGATTTTTCTCTGATTAGGAAGAAAAAAACACTACTGTGCCCTACTTCCCCCCCTCCCCCGGTTGTCTTTCATATTTTTGACAAGTGCTCTTACTTCCAAAAACGTGGTCTACATGAATTCTAAGTTCATAATGATCACTCTTATCCAGCAGATGTGATTATCAAGATTCTTTTTTTCCCCTGCTGTTGCCTAGTGCTTGAATTATCTTTCCTTGAGGGTGGGCGGGGGGAGGATAGGCAGAGAATATACATGAATCAGTCCTGTTGTTTTCAGTGACGTATCCTACTTGTTCATTTCTTCTTCCTTCCTTCCCTCACTGCCTCTTTCCCTACCTCCCTTCCATCCAGCCATCCATGCACTCACTCATTCCGTATTCATTGGTCATCTAGTGTGAGCCAGGTACCATGTTAGACTCTGGACCCTAAAGTATGAATAAGCTAAGGTCCCTCCCATTAACTAGTCTAGACTAGATAATAGGCATTTGTAGTGGCATTTGTAGTGGTAAATATGTTAAAATCTGGTAATTAAATGCTATTATGTGAGGTTCTTGCAACCCAGTCTTGTGGGTATCTGAGAAGTCTTCTAGGAAGATGTGTGGTCTCAAAACTAATACATGAAGGATGAATTCAAGTTAGCTGGATGAGCTCTGTGTGTGTTTGGGATTTGGTATAGTTAAGGGGTTAGGAGGGGTTACCGACAGAAGAAACTCCGTGTGCTAGAGGTCACATTTTATGTGAAGGTTGTGTTTCTGAATTCCTTGCAAATTCAGGAATCTTACAGTTTAAGAACAATTCTGACTAAAGATGGTGGGTATTTCCATTTACCAGCTAATATGGCGCCACCCTGTGGCCACTGTGTAAACAGAGTTTAGTGTTCTCTTGGCCCAGCCAACTTAGAAATGACAATTTTTGAAGAATTTTAATGTTTTGGGGGATTTCACATTAATTCAAATGAATGTGAGATCATATTAGTGCTCCTATGTTATTTCAAAGCTAAATAATTCAACTTCGCAGCAAATATGAGGAAACTCTGGAGCATTTCAGGCCCCATGGCCCAGTGGATGAAAATGAAAGTAGTTCAGGATGGATAGCATGTACATGTGGGAGTAGAAGTAGGGTGGAAAGGCAGTAAAGGGAAGGGAGAGTAGTACGGGATAAAATGGGTAAGGAAGCAGGACCCAGATCATCAAAGACTTGTAAACCGTGACAAGAGGGCGTTAAAGTTTTAATGGTAAAAGTTTTAATAGTAGAGAAAGTTGAAATTAGACAAAGTTTATCTGTGGGTTTCCGATATCTGTGGGATATTCTCCTTCATTTCTGTGGATAGTTAGACTTTGGTTGTAAACAATATAAGCTTTTATGGTGGTAAAGTGTTTTTGTTTGTTTGATTTTAAAAGAGTCCGTTAACTGTCCTGGAAAAGGAAATAAAATACAGGGCCTAGCTTGGCAGAATGTTGGATAGAAGCTCAACCCAGACGTGACATCTAAGTCTGAGGGAGAATTTGACTAGGAGCTCATACTTAGGGGCCGTGTGGTAAAATAGGTTGGGGAAAACATGGGTTAGACAAAAAATTCTTTACTTTGGGACTTCTTAGAGTTTTAACAGTACTATTAGGTGTGTGAATCTCTAAGGGAAATTTAAAGTATATAGTATTTCCCAAACTTGTTTCACCACTGAGAAAACTGTGTTCTGGAGATAGTCTTTACCATCTGGCTGAGGACTAGTATTCCAAGGAATGTGGATCAGTTATTTATTACCACAATAATACGGTGTAATAAGCAACCATAAGACCTCAGTGGCATATAACAATAAACATTCACTCAGCTTATATGTTTGTGAGGTTCAGCTGATCTTGATCTCAACTTGGCTGATTTCTACTGATCTCACTCATGTTTCAGATATCTGTGGTCAGCTTTGACTTGGGTGAAGAGCCCTGGTGGCACAGTGGTTAAACTCTCGGCTGCTAACTGAAGGGTTGGCAGTTCAAACCCACCAGCTGCTTCCACAGGAGAAAGATGTGGCAGTCTGAGTCCGTAAAGATTTACAGCCTTGGAATTCCTGTGGGCAATTCTGTTCTGTCCTGTGGGATTGCTGTGAGTTGGAATCAACTTGATAGTGACAGACAATGGGGTGACTTGAATAGGTGTCTCTGCTGATCTTAGCATGGTTGGTTTGCTCACATATCTGGAAGGGGATTAGTTGGCTGTTTACTGATCTAGGATGGCTTAAGTTGGGAAAACTGGGTGATTTATGTCTGCCATACATGTCCCAAGTACGCTATACCTAGCACATTGTTCTGACCACGGCAGTGGAGTAAGAATGAGAGCGAGTCCAATTGTGCAAGCACTTTTCAAGCATTTGCTTGCATCATGTGTGCTAACATTCCACTGGTCAAAAGAAGTCGCATGGCTGACCATAGAGTGGGAGGGCACTTTGAGGTTACATGATAAAGGGTGGGGGATACGGAGAGGGGTGAAAAATCAGGCCATTTTTGCACTCAGACTGCTCTAGAACCCAACTTGGGAGTTGCTGGGTGAGATCATGGTCAACTGAGAACAAAGGAATGGGGTCAGCCTTTATGCCACGGCCACAGACTGTACTTTTTAATTCTGATAAGGAGCCTCACAAATAGATGTATAGATGGTGTCCAGTAAGAGAGGGTTCATCTGGTTCTACACAGGTCTTTTTATCTGTGTATGGAACCATTCCATGCAGAACTGAAAGGATAGCTTCATCTAGTTCTAGTTGCGCCATGTTGGAAATGAGGAAACAGAGGCCCAGAGAGATTAATGCTTGCCTAAATCCACACAGTTAGACAGGAGCAAAGCTCGGCCTTAAACCCACATCCTTTCTCAAGCAATCTCAGTTTTAATTAACTCAGAGAAGTTTTACTGGGGAAAGGAGGGGACTGAAATGTATTCCCCAACCTTCACACACGCACGAATCACATTCCTCCTGGAGGGACTGTAATATAAATAATTTTAAAATAGGAAAACTAGAGAGTAGTCATGCCTTACTAGGTGTCTTTGGAAGGGCAAAGTCTAAGGATAGTTAAACCTCAAGTGGTTGTTTTATACAGTGACTGCAGATTCTTGTTAATATATTTTTATTTTCCGAGTTTTTCTTTCCTCCACCCTCCTCACCCCACAAGAATTTCTGCTGTATCAGAGAAGTCAGCAGAGGACGTCTGAGGAAAGAATTTGTGTTCTTGCTCCTACTTTGTCAAACAGCAGATAAAATTGTGGAGGCAGATCTAGCCTTCCAGAATCAGAACTACAGTAACACCTAATTTAGCCATCAGTGATGGGGAACCATTTGTTCTACATAAGTAAAATGTTCAGCTAATGAAACCGATTTAAGCACTATCAAATAAACTAGCTATTTTTATGATGGAAATACTTCTGAAATTTTATATTTATTTCCTCGATTTACTGAACAGAGGATAATTGGAACTTCCCAGCCTGGTCTGTAGACATCAGTCATTAAACTATGCAGTATTATAGTAACATGTACGTTGTAAAGAGTTCTATAAATGTAAGGCGTCATTACTGTTGTTATTGTTTGCTTAGCTGCTGCTGGAGTATGTAAGGCTACTTACCATTAAACTAAATTGCTCCAGACAGATATGCTTTTTAAGTTCTTCTATTTTATTTTCAGAGTTTTTCTCTATACTTTTTCATTGTCATTTGATCAGCTCTATTTTCAGACTGCCAAAATACAGACTTGTTCATAGATCCATTCCGTGACCTTCTCCTGTTCTGCTGTGTATTGAAAGGAACTGTATTTCACAGGCTCCCTTGCTCTGGGGTGTCCAGGTAGATTTGGCCAATGTGATGCACTGGTGGAAGACTGGAGGGCAGGAGGAGGGGGGAGCCCAGGGTATCTTTCCTTGTCTCTCTCTGCTTTCCTTGGTATCGGCAGGAGCAGCTGTGTCTTCTCATGGCTGCTACTCCTACCAGACTTCCCCTTTCCCCATCATGCCCTCTTGCCAGCAACTTGTCTGCTATTTTTCTGGTCCCTGCCTGTTGGCCTCAGCCTCTGGGCTCTAATAACACTACTTGCTTCCATTGTCCCTTAATCTTGGGCAAGCTAGCAGCTCACTTTGGTCACTAATCTCTCGGCTGCTGCCTCGCTGTTTCTTCTTTGGACTGTCAGACCTCTGTAACTAGTCCATCACCTCTGTGACTAGTCCCTTGGTTTTAAAGACGTAGTTTCTGTTTTCTCATTAACTTTGACTGATAAGAGTTTATTGAGGTTGTCTTTTTTTGCAACTCTTAGCCATTGCCGTCCAGTTGACTCCAACTCACGGCAACGCCATGTGTGTCAGAGTAGAACCGTGCTGCATAGAGTTTGCAGTGGCTGATTTTTCAGAAGTAGATTGCTGGGCCTTTCTTCTGAGGCACCTCTGGCTGCACTTGAACTTCCAACCTTTCAGTTAACAGTCGAGTGCGTTAATTGTTTGCACCACCCAGGGACTCCTTGCAAATTTTACTCCCCTTCTAATTTGCTTTTTGCAGTCTGCTGTGTTTTCAACGGTCTGGTTACCCAGTTTATTTTATTTGACGTAAAAATGGAAACTGGACTGAGCAGTAGAGTACAATGATTTAGAGCTTGGATCCCAGTCCCAGTTACTCCATATATTGGCTGTGTGACTATGTGAAAGTTTCTTAACCTGAGACTCATTTTCTGTCTTAAAAAATAATAATAATTATAGTACCTCTGTTGTCTCAATTTGGGTTTCCCCGGAAGCTGACTCCAGGATGGGGATTAGTGTACAAAAGTTTATCATTGAGTACTCTTGAGATCAACACTTGTGGAAAGGAGAGGAAGGCTTCAGGATTGGGGAAAGGAAGGAGTTGATCTGCAATGCAGTCTAACAGAAGGCTCAGTCAGCCCCACAGGGAACTGTAGCAGTTTGGGCCTTTATACCTCGAGTCTGACCATCTTTGGAGGTGGCTGTCGCAGGAAGGGGGTTTGACCTTGGTTAAAGCAGCTCTCTCCAGATGTGGGCCATTTGACACAGTACTTGCAGCAGCTGGGGAGTAACTGCTTCAGTCTTAAAGTGGGGTCTGGACAATGCACCCCACTGCCCACAGCATATCTTCAGGTGTGTAGTTGTGAAAGATAAATGAAGTAATTCATGAGAAGTGCAATACTCACTGGTGAATGCTTAATAAATACTGGTTATCATTATTAAGGAACCCTGGTGGCACAGTGGTTAAGGCTGCTAACCAAAGGGTTGACAGTTTGAATCCACCAGCTGCTCCTTGGAAACCTTATGGGGCATTCTACCCTGTCCTACGGGGTTGCTATCAGTCGGAATTGACTCATCCGCAACAGGTTTGATTACGGGTTTTTTAAAATCATTATTAGTGAATTAAATATAGAAGTACCAGTATATGGACTGTATGATGTCTAGTTTAGCTATTCAGAGAGTTTTTACTGACTTTCTGTCCATAATCCTGTCTCAGAGAGCTGAGAAAAGGACAGTAAATGTCTATGGGTAACTCAGGTTCTATGTCTTCTATATACACTGTTAAGCATTTTTGTACTTTGTATCGTTGTTAATGTGATACCTTCAAATATATTGCTTACACATAAGTTCCTATATCCTTGTTCCCCAAGGTATTCGAGGTATTTAGCATTACATATGTACAAATTAATATTTGTTGTTGTTAGTTGCCTTTGAGTCAGCCCCTGACTCATGGTGATCCCATGCACAGTGAAATGAAACACTGCCTGGTCCTGTGCCATCCCCATGATTGGTTGCAGATCAGACTGTTGTCATCCATAGGGTTCTCACGGCTGATTTTTGGAAGTAAGATCACCAAGCCTTTCTTCCTAGTCTATCTTAGCCTAGAAGCTCTGCTGAAACCTGTTCAGCATCATAGCAACACTTATACCTCCACTGACAGATGGGTGCTGGCTGCATGTGAGGTGCATTGGCTGGGAATCAAACCCACGTCTTCTTTGTGGAAGGCAAAAACACTACCACAGAACCATCACTGCCTCCTACATGTTAATATAGCTCCCATTCTTTGAATACTTATATAAGCATGGTGTTAAACATGCATTGCCTCAGCAATCCTCAGGACCGTTCTCTAAGGTGCTGAGATTCCCATTTTATGAGGAGAACCCTGGGTCTCAACGAGGCTAAGTGACCTGCCCAAGGTCACCAAGCCAAGTGGGAGAGAAGTTCTCCCACGGGGTCTGTGAGACTCGGTGTTGAACTGGTTCTAAGTGGTTAAGTCATGGCCGACAGAAACAAGGCAGGGCTTCAAAAACCAGTTCTAAGCGGTTCATCATGGCTGACGGAAACCAGGGCAGCGTAAGTGTTGCATAGCAACCAAATATCTTGTGCCTGGGATTTGACCCAAGTAGAGCCCCTATGAGTTGGAATCCACTCGACGGGAACGGGTTTGGTTTTTTTGGTTTAGGAAACAAGCAGTGCTCTCTTGCTTAACGATGGTGGCCGATGGTGACACACATTCAAAGCAGCGCAGTGGGCCTCCATCTTTGAGCAGGGCAGTGCTGCCTGTTTCCTAATCAGGCTAAAACCCATTGCCATGGAGTTGATTCCGACTCATAGCAACCCTATAAGACAGAGTAGAATTGCCCCATAGGGTTTCCAAGAAGCAGCTTGTAGATTCGAACTGACGACCTTTTGGTTAGCAGCCAAGTGCTTACCCACCACACCACCAGGGCTCCAGCGCCTGTTTCCTACAGGGGTAAAAATTCGGCACAAGACATTTGGTTGCTGTGCAGTGGGTACTCTGCCCCGGTTTCCGTAGGCCGTGACTGAACTGCTTAGAACTGGTTCAAAGCCCTGGCCAGACTCGCTGTGAGCCTGTGTTTTTAACTGCACATTTGAATGATTTAAACAGCAGTAGGGGAAACCTTCTCTTCTGAAAATAACTCTAGCAAAGTGTAGGTGTTGTTTTGGTAGAAACATTTCAGCTGCTGCCATGAAAATCTTCCCCCAAATGGCTTTGTGAGAGTGAAGCTGTGCAGACTCGGCTTGTGTTTATGATGTGAGCCGTATGGCTCAGCCACAACACAAATGATTTGTTTTCCTGCCCCTCTCTGGTGAGGTGATTTAATTTCTGGATTTCCCTGAGGAAAAAGTCTAAACAAATTTCTTTATAATTGGATGTTTAAAGAGGAGCTACGAGGAGAAGTTAAAATAGGAAACCAGGTATGTTTTCATTCACGGAGTGATACAGTAAGGGCAGAATAGGTGCATAGATAAGGTTCACTCACCATTTTCTCTTCCAAATATTTAGCTCTCTGCTCCTCATCCGGAAACTATTATCATAACCCACTAAAGCACCCCCAAGCAATAGATAAGCTGTGGATTTTATGTGGGTGTTCATTATTATTTTTGGCAAACAGCGCAAACCAGGTCAATATTTCTTTATATCTAAATAAAAGTAAAGTTTCCTTTTCTATAGAAGAGAAAATAATTTTTCAAAATCTAGTATGTGGTACTGATGAGAAGTCTGGGGAGCTCCAAGATCAGGGATTCCGAAAAGTGTGTTCCAAGGAACACTATTTCTTTGATATATCAGTTAGGGTTAGTTTTGGTCATTTATATAACAGAAAAATGCAAAATAACAGTGACCTAAACAAGATAGAAGTTCATGGAGAAGAAGTTCAGAGTTAGGTACTCTGTGACTTCATGGCATCATCGGGAGCTCAAGGTTCCAGTTGAACTGCCCAGACAGGTGAATGTGGTTGGTGTGTGTTACCTGTCTTAGTTATCTGGTGCTGCTATAACAAATAACACAAATGAATGGCTTTAACAAACAGAAATTTATTTTCTCACAGTTTAGGAGGCTAAAAGTCTGAGTTCAGGGCGCCGACTTTTTGGGAAGACTTTCTGTCAGCTCTGGAGGAAGGTCCTTTTCTCTTTGAGCTTCTGCTCCTGTGAGATCTTCATGTGTCTTGGCATGTGTCTTCCTCTGTCTCTGCTTCTCTCACTTGTTTGTTTAATCACTTTTATATCTCAAAAGGAGCCCTGGTGGTGCAGTGGTTAAGAGCTCGGCTGCTAACCAAAAGGTCGGCAGTTCAAATCCACCAGCCATTCCTTGGAAACTCAATGGGTGGGTTCTGCTCTGTCCTATAGGGTTGCTATGAGTTGGAATTGATTCAGCGGCAGTGGGGTTTTTTTTGTTGTTGTTGTTATATCTCAAAAGAGATTGATTTAAGACATATCCTACACTAATCCTGTCTCATTAACATAACAGAGAAAGCCCATTCCCAAATAAGATTGTAAGCACAGTTATAGAGGCTGGAATTTACAACACATATTTCTGGGGGACACAATTCAATCCATAACATACCCTCATCATCCTCACAGTCTTCATTGGACTGATGTGCTTTGTGAATGGGCAGAGCTCCCACATGTGCTTGACTCTGGCTGCCTTTACTAGAGGAACATCCCACAGAAATTCGTGTTTGGAGAAGCACACTTTCTTCACGTCATTCAACAAATTATTGATCAGCTACCATGGGCCATGCACTGTGCCAGGTCTTAGCAGAATCTAGGAACTAGAACAACATTTCCCAAATTTATTTCACTACCTTCTTTATTTTTTTTCAATCTCATGGAAAGCCTATAACACCTTAAGGAACTAGTGTGTTAAGGAGCCTAGTTTGGTAAGTGTTAATCCCGAGGTGCTCATCAGTAGAGGAGACCTTGCATGGCTGGCACAGGAATTGAAAGAGAAAGTGTCTGTATCAGTTAGCTATTGCTGCATAAAAGTTGTGGCTGTTCTTAGGTGCCCATTGAGTCAATTCTGACTCATAGCAACCCTATAGGACAGAGTAGAACTGCCCCATAGGGTTCCTAGGCTGTAATTTTTATGGGAGCAGATTACCAGGTCTTTTCTCCCTCAGAGTGGCTGGCAGGTTAGAACTGTTGACCTTTTGCTTAGTAGCTGAGCACTTAGCCACTATGCCACCAGGGCTCCTTATTGCTGCAAAAAAAACAAAAAAACAAAATACCTCAAAATTCAATGCCTTCAGACAGCGTTTATTATTGCTCACCATTCTATGAGTTGGTTGGATGGGTCTGGCAGCCTTGGCTGAGCTCACTCTGACCATGTCTGTGGTCAGTTGTGGTTTGGGAGGTGGCTCTACTGATCTTGGCTGGGCTTGCTCACTTGCTTCAGTGTGGCTGGAGGCTGCTCTTGAATGACAGTAGTTGGGACACAGAGATCATCTCCACATGTTCTCTCCTTCCACAGGCTAGTTCAGGCTTCTCATGGTGGTTGCATGGTCCGAGAGAAAGGGCAAAAGTGCATGAGACACCTTGAGGCCAAGTCTCAGAATTAACACAGCCTCACTTCTGCCATAGCAAGTCACAAGTCAGCCTAGATTCAAGTTGGGGATACAGACTCAACCCTTTGCTGGAAGGAGCTGCAAAGTCACATTGCAAAGGGTGTGGACAGAGGAAGAGATTGTGAATTGGGCTGTTTTTGCAGTCAATCTACTACAGTGTCCCGTAGAGGAAAACTTTAATTTGTGCAGATGCCTGATCCTTTCTGTGTTTTTTCTCCTTTTCTCATTTCTCCCTTCCTTCCCCCTCCACACCGAGTCAGAATTCCAGTTCATTGACCCTGATGACTGTTACGTTGATGGACTTAAATCAGTTGTGTTTACCTGCTTCAGTGTATTTGAATCCCCAAAGCACAGTGAAATCACCAGCTGGTGGATAGACTTTTAAGTAAGTGGGGCTCCCTGATAGCACTTGTTATTCTTTAGGACAGCAATATTTTTTTCCATTTCCCTTGTACTGTGTAACGAAACTGCCAGAGAATAAGACACAACATCAGCATAACCTAATAAACTATAACTAAATGGAGCCCAGTTGTGCTTCCTTTGTCAAGAGCCTCCCAAACACATAAGACTAATATAAACAGTATCTACAAGATGTCATGAATAAGGAGAGTGATTTGAGCCAGCTAGTAGCAAATGTCGTAAATAGAGACTGTCTGTGGGACTATTCCCCTTATCTTAGTCCCTTAAATTTTTCTATTCATATGTTCTCTGGGATGTCAGAATAAGTTATCAACGGTTTTAAAAGTTATGGTCATCATTGTTATTGTTAGCTGCCATTGAATTAACCCAACTCCTAGTGACCCCACCCCACGCACAATGGAACGAAATGTTGCCTGGTCCTGTGCCATCCCTATGATTGGTTGTGGATTGGGCTATTGTGATCCATAGTGTTTTCATTGGCCGATTTTCAGAAGTAGATCCTCAGGCCTTTCTTCCTAGTCTGTCTTAGTCTGTAAGCTCTGCTGAAACCTGTTTAGAATCATAGCAGCCTTCTGTGCATGATGTGCATTCTCTGGGGATCAACCCCAGGTCTCCCACATGGAAGGTGAGAATTCTCCCACTGAGCCACCAGTGTCCCCATGTGATTGTCGTTAGGAGACTTTCCCTGTATGTTTTCAGCGCCCCTTCAGTCATCTGCCGTGGGTACCTTTTTCTTAATCTGCAGTTAGTTTCAGGTGGTGCAGGGGGCAGAGCTGATGTTACAGCTTGGCTCCATGGCTGATAGACTCTCATTTTGGGCATGTTATGACCCTCTGAAGTGTGCAGTCTCCTCATCTATAAAATGAGCATATGGTAATACCTATCTCTGTGTATTCAATAAGACATGTAAAGGTCAGGTACAATCATTAGTAGGAATAACCAACACTGACATGGCATTAACCACATGCTAGATATGGTTGTCCACAACACAACGAGGTAGGTCCTATTATAATCCCATTCTTAGGTGATGGGGCTGAGGCACAGAGAGGTGAATGTGCCACGGCCCCACAGACCCGAGGTTTGCACCCAGGCAGCCTGGTGCCAGAGTCCTGTCTCATACCCACACCGAAGAGCTGCCTCTGTAGGTGTGAATACATGATCATTTAAAAAATGAAAGAAGTAAGGGTCTGTTTTTGACAGAACTGAGAGGGGTAGGAATAATGACTTGGATTTGAAAAATTAACTCTAGACTCTTGGTACATGGTCTGCACTGGCAATTTACATAGCTATTTCTTATGCCTACATTTGACATTCAAACGCAATCAGATTGCATTACCTGTTCTTTGAGGGATTACTGGGCTGTGCACGTCTTGAAGGTTACATTTGCAATCAGCATTATTTTCATTGTTAACCATTTTCCTTCACATTAGTCACAGGGTTGCTTCTTTTTTGGTTTCCTCTTTCCTATTTACTTTCATTTTCTTTTTTTGCCTAGTTAGGTTCTGTTATTGTTGTTAGCTGCTGTCGAGTTGGTTTTCGACTTATAGTGACCCCATGTGACAGAGTAGAACTGCCCCATAGGGATTTCTAAGCTATAATCTTTATGGGAAGGAGCCCTGGTGGTACAGTGGTTAAAGCACTTGGCTGCTAACTGAAAGGTTGGCGGTTCGAACCCATGAGCTGCTCCGTGAAGAAGGATGTGGCAGTCCGCTTCAGTAAAGATTACAGCCTTGGAAACTCCATGGGGCAAGTTCTCCTCTGTCCTGTAGGGTCGCTATAAGTCGAAATCAACTCGACAGCAGTGAATTTGGCTTGGGTTTGGAATCTTTATGGGAGCAGATCACCAGGTCTTTCTCCTGCAGAGCTGCTGGCTGGGTTCAAACCACAACTTTTCTGTTAGCAGCTGAATGCTTAACCATTGTTCCACCAGGGCTCTTTAGTTGGGTTCTAGTGGACCTGATATCTTGTGGGACTGGACCGGTCAGCCCGAGTTTATTTTTCAGGATGCTATATTAGCCCACAGAGCTTGAGTGCAGAGCTCAGCTGAACATGTGGATCACTAATCCCTCACTACCACCCCGTGTTCCTCCTCTGTCCTTCCTTTTTTTAGTCTAAAACACCCATTAAACTGGTGTGAAGTGAAGAAGTCACAAGATGTTAATATGGAGTGACTTTCCTACCGTGTTTTATGATTCTTTCAGGGATATCAAATTAAGTTACATGATCAAAGGGAAGAATTCTCCAGGAAGCCAAGGACAGAAAAATCCTATAAAGAAAAAGATAAACTAGAGATGCCCATTTGTCTTTTATATTCAACTAGATTCTTTAAAAGTCATTGCATGTGAAGTGGCTATATATATATTAGTTTGTTGTTAAAAAAAAAAGCCATTTATGTGCATCAGGGAGAATGTTAAATGTTGGAGGAAGCAGTGCCTGGTTGTAAATGCATTTTGGTTGGTATCTTGTGAGTAAGGAATGGAAAGCTCATTTTTAACTCTTGAGAAGTAAAATACTGAGACCTTTAAATTGGGAGGGAATGCAACTATAATATGGAATTCAATCATTGTACTTGATTTTTTGCTTCCTGGGTTTAAAACACTCCTAATCAGCTGCATTTTAAATAAGAAAACAAAAGGAGCTTTCCTGTTCACCCACACAGGAGCCTGTTGAAGAGGGCTCCTTACCTTAGTGTAAGTCACAGGCTAGAACATTGGGTTTCAATATATAATTATTTACCTAGATATATTTATAAAATACTAGTAATTTTATAAGAGCTCGGCTGCTAACCAAAAGGTCAGCAGTTCAGATCCACCAGCTGTTCCTTGGAAACCCTATGGGACAATTCTGCTCTATCCTATAGGGTCTCTTTCAGTCAGAATTGACACCTAACAACAACAACAGCAACAGTAATTTTACCAATATTAACTAATTTATAATGTATTCAAGCTTTATGCTGAGTACCAGGTTAGTGCTTTATCTGTAATAACCCATTTATCCTTTATCCTCACAGTAACTCTTTGAAGTAGGTACAGTCATCATCCTCATTTTACAAATGAGAACACTGAGGAACAGAGATCTTAAGTGATTTGCCTAAAGCCACACAGCAAGGAAGTTGCAAACCTAGTATTCAAACCCAGGTTGTTTTAAGCACTGTGTTACAAGTATTTTAGAACAGTGTTTCCAAAGTAGCAGCCATTCAGACGCTACCTTAATGCATTTTGTCATGATTATATTCCACTTCTATTATTATTTACTTGCTCCTTTTCACTTACTTTGCCACAAATAAAAAATATTTAAAAAGGAAACCTTAATTCACTACTTTAAATGGAGAACGACTATCATGTGATACAAATGGTAGAAGTCCATAAAAATTAAAAAATGAAAACCGAACAGTGTTATTTAATCCCACATAGATGCCACTGCATGCCAAAAACCCTGTGTCAGAGGCCTTCTCTCTCTTTATTGAGAGAGAGGCAGAGACAGAGAGAACAGAGAGAGAGAGAAAAAAAAAAGAGAGAGAAATATTGGGATTAGCAAGGGATAGAGTGGGCTTAAAGAAATGCTCGCATGAAGTTGAGACTCTCTTTGTTGTAATAAGAAAGCCAGCAAAAGAAGTCAAACCTTCCCACAGAGGACTCTGCGTGACCCCAGACCTGAACCTGCAGACCCCTAAAACCATCTTGCGGTTTTCCAGTGGTACTGGCCCCTAACTCGGGGAATCACTGGTCTAAAATATGAAGATTTTGTACTAGTCTGGAGAATTCTCTTAGGGAAAGTAAAGCACTGTTTACATGCTTGGCCTGTATTATTCAGCCAATCTAAATAAAGGTATTGTCCAAAGTATTAACCCTAAATTCACTCACTTGTTCATCTAGTTCCTACAAGACCCTCTCGGGTTGCTGTATGGAATGCCTGTGGACTGTGGGTGATTTTTACCCAAGTTATTATCTAAGAAGGTGTAATTTCCCCTGAATTTTAAACCATGATAGTTAGATACCAAAAACAAAAAAACAAAAACAAAAAAAACCCAAATATGTTGCTGTCAGGTTGATTATGACTGATAGTGACTCTATAGGACAGAGTAGAACTGCCCCATAGGGTTCCCAAGGACTGGCTGGTGGATATGAGCTGCCGACCTTTTAGTTACCAGACGAGCTCTTAACCATTTTACCACCAGGGCTCTGCGCTAGATAATGGCCTTAAATTAAGCCTTGCTTTAGTTTATCCTTGGACATGTACGTATTGAGCATTAGGCCTCTTTCAGATACATGTTAGAGACCTTTGGGAATAACGTGCCTTGCTTTGTTACAAAAATGACATTCTTTTCATATGTGTATGAAATTTGTAGTTCTCTTTATGCAATTGATGTTATTTTCTGAAACTCCACACTGCCCAATTATGAGCTGCATGCTATGTTTTCATATGCTCTCCATAAGTAATATGGGATTATTATTATTGATTTGTGGTGAGAAAAGTAAAAAATGTCTTTTCATCTCCCGTTTTAAAATGAACTATGAGAAACTATGAAAAAAGTATATTTTCATTTGATGAGAGGGATCTTTTAATTCACAGGCCTCTGTCAAACTAGTTCATGGACATAATTAAGATTCATCAATGTGAACAATAAATTCATCTGCATCTGAAGGTTTTACTGATTATCTGATCACATAATTTCCATATATTCTGAGTATGTTTTTTTCTGATGCCTTTTATGTTATATGAATTCTTAATCAAGATGATTGTATTAGCAATGCCTCTTCTATACCCTGTGAGCCCTGGAATGGAGAGAGCCCAGCTTGACAAAAGTTTTTAGAGACCTAAAAATGGTGAATGAAACTGGTTTCATTTTGTTTCCCATGTCTACTTTTTTTTTTTTTTTAAATAGGGTTTTTTTGTTTTTTTCGTAAAGAAGTGGCAAGATCTTAAATGTGGCAATACACGGCTGGTGAAATATTACAACTGTCTACTGTTTTGTGTGCTGGTGAGCTTCAGAAAGCTTCTGAGAGACTTTATTTTTTAACGTGGTGAATATATATATATATATATAAAATCATTTGCCATTTCTGAATTCCTCACATGTACAATTCAGTGACATTAGTTGTATTTATAATGTTGTTCAACCTTTACCATTATCCATTTCTAAATTTTCCTGTCACCTTTCACTGAAGCTCTGCGTTCCCCTTTATCAGCCTATAAAATATTGAACTGAAGCAGTGAGTTGCGCTTTTCCCTTCTCTCCCACCAGCCCCTGGTAACCAACAAACTTTAGTATCTAGACACTTGCCTATCCTAGAAATTTCACATAAGTGGAATCATACAATATTTGTTTTGATGGACTTTTAGGCCTATTTGGCTGCACCTGGTTAGGGAGATGGGCACATAGTGGGAAGAGATACATGACAACCCTCCACAGTAAAGTTGCCTTGGGATCTGAGCCTCCAAGGGGCCACCATTCCATTCCAACCAGGGAGGTGTGGTGGACAGGATCGGCTGTGGTTTGGTGGCATAATGAGACTGTCTTTATTTCTAGGTTTTGACTGCTGGTGCCGTGATGGACTTTATCTGCTTAGCAGAGAACTGGCCAGAGTAGGTCTCCAACAGTGTTGCTGTGGCTTGTTTAGATGCAGCTTCTAGTTGTCTTACTCTGCACTGGGCTAGATTTTTGAAACCAGAACTAGCCCTGGGTGTGTGTCCTGGATTTGGGAGTGATATTAGAGAAGGCGAGGGTCACTAGGTCCGCAAGGGCGTGTACCATGTCTGTTTACTCACCAGTGTACACCAGACATCTGACAGGGCGCCAGGCACATGAGGGACGTTCGGTAAAGATGTATTAAATGAACGAGGGAACAGAGCTACATCGGGCATTTGATATTTTCAGCATTTTATAAGTTTTTACTAGGTGATACGAAATCACAACAAAACTGGTATGTGTTTGTGTGTCTGTCTGTGTGCCTGTGTGTACACGAACGAACGGATGTATGTATAGCTTTCTTAAGAAATAGAATCAATTTTGCTTTTTGGAACTCCAAAAGAATACAGAGTTATCTTGGAGTGTGTGGCGGTTTGCCCAGGATAACACTTTCCTTGACTGAAAAAGACAGTCATAGGCTCTTATAGAGACGGAGACAAAGGTGCCCATGATCTCTGCTGCTTTCCTTTTTGTCTCTGTGCAAGAAGAGAGAGCCTGAAAGGGCTTAGAACAGAGAGAAGCCATGTGGAAAACAGAGTTTTCTTCCAGACTTTTGGTCTCAAGGATTAGTAGAACATACTAGGAAATAAGGTTCTTTCTCTTGGGAAATTACTAGTGCTGGCAGCTTGAAATAGCATGAAAAGTTTTTTGTAGTACCAGGTCTTCAGAAAGTTATCTAGAGAGGTGAAGAAGGGCCCAGGTAGAGTGAAAGCAGAAAAAAAAGCCAGTTACATTAGAGAGTTATTAAAACAAAAAAGTCTGGAGCAAAAAGGCAGCTAACCTGTTTTTAGCACCTACTATGTGTCAGACCATGGGATATACCCATTGCTGTCGAGTCAATTCTGACTCATAGTGACCCTATAGGACAGAGTAGAACTGCCCTATAGGGTTTCCAGGGAGTGGCTGGTGGATTCAAACTGCTGACCTTTTGGTTAGCAGCTGAGCTCTTAACCACTGTGCCACCAGGGATATACATATAAATACTCTTTTTTGAGATAGCTGTTATTTGAGCTATTTTATATTTTTGAGATAGATATTATTACCCTCATTTTACAAATAAGGAATCTGACATTTAGAAGGTTTGTAATTTATCCAAAGCCATAGAAACAGCTAGTAAGTAATGGGGTTGCGTTTCAAATCAGGCCTGTTCCATTCAAAAACCCAAGTCCTTCCTACAGGTTAAGAAGTTCCTTGCCTTTGTTATAATTGTATTTAGCAAGTATCCTGGGAGGACTGTACTTTTTACAATTTTAAAGGGAGAGTTCTTTTTTTACAGGAAAAGTAATGTTGGATCGTGGGCTCAGTGTTTTGGATTTTAGCCAGCTATACCTGTTTGGAGCCCTGGCGGCACAGTGGTTAAGAGCTCAACTGCTAACCGAAAGCTTGGCAGTTCGAATCCACCAGCCAGTCCTTGGAAACCCTATGGGGCAGTTCTACTCTGTCCTATAGGGTCACTATGAGCCAGAATCGAGCGACAGGTTTTTTTTTTTTTTTTTAAATACATGTATAATACCTGTGTGTGTGTTTGTGTGTGTGAGAGAGTGGGTAGGGGAGGCAGGAAGTATCCAGGTGGTTCAGACCCTTGATACACAAAGTGTGGCCCCTGGCCCAGCAGCATTGGCGTCACCTGGGAACAGGTTAGAACTATGGAGTCTTGGGCCCCACCCAGAGCTCCTGAATCACAGCCTGCGTTTTTAACAACATCCCCAGTGATTTGTGTTCACATTGAAGTTTAAGAATAACGCTTAAACTACTGTAACTCCAAGGCATTGCCAGTTAAATCAGTGGCAGCTATATGAGTGGTTGCCATATTGTGCAAAAGCAGTAATACTGTTATCCCAGTATATTGAATACTTACCGTGCACCAGAACTATGGTAAATGTTTACACAGCCTTTCTTATTTTAGTGTTTTCAATAGCCCTGCAAGGTGGATTTTTTTGTTCCTGTTTTAGAGATGAGAAAACAAATGTAGAGAGGTTAAGTAACTTTTCCAAAACAAATAGCTATCATGCTGGCCCGGTTTTGTCTGTCTAATGCTGTTAACTGCTCTGTTACATTGTCCCACTAATTTGCAGACCAGGAGCTGTTGATTACCGGTGATGGGAGGAAAGTTTGACGCACAGCACAAACCACTGTCAGTGAAATGAATTCTATTTTACCGACTCAAAATGATAAGACGAAAAATGGACTTATCTCTCTTGAATAATAACTGGCATTGCTTGTATCAGGCATTGTATATATCTTTTTTCCTGGAATAGAGTAAAATATTCATACAAAAGATCTTAGGAAGCATCTTCGTTGTGCTATGGATTCTTTTCTAACTTTAAAGATAACTGTCTTTTCCACTTCTTATTAGTAATTATTAATATAATAAATTCAGTAATACTGGTAATTATTGATGCAATGCAATAATACTGATAATCAGCGATGAAATATAAGGTGTTCACTGTAGCTAGCATGAAGAGTTAGAGGAACATGGAGCGTATTAATCTCTGAAATATTTAAAATTTTGTTATTTCTTTCTTTACAGATTTTCCTTTTCTTTTTGTCAGATCTTTTGTTTCGTGATTCATTATGTGGATGATGGGGGGACTGAATTGTCGGTGCTTGTTAGAATGTCATTACCATGTTTTAAAATACTGTTCTTTGCTAATTTGTCCTTTGTTCCCTGGAACAATGAGTTGACTTTACCCTGAGCATAGTGGGTTCTCGGCTTTAAAATCAATCTTTTGCAAGGTTGTAAGGATCAAGGGCTGTATTAAATAATTGTTTTGGTCTTTAATGCATAGACTTTTGGGAACAAAGGAACCAGAAAGTGTGGTGATCTTTGTGTGTTTTTTTGGGATTTGGGGAAGAGAAAGATACCTAAAAAGTTTTCTTTTCTGATTGATACTTTCTTAAATTCCTTGGTGATGAGAGTCAGAAATTGATTTGATGTACCATTTAGACCTAATAGGGGAAAATATTCTATAAAAGGATATGAAAGGGAATTGGGAAGGTTAGTATTTATTCTGGAAACAGCCTTTGTTCATGTTCATTGGCACTATGGTATTTAATTATAGTAACACCTTCCTTCTAGAGCTTGCTTATCTTGCAGTGTCAAATATATGAAATAGTCTGTACAGTGAGTTAATAAAAAAGCCAAAGTAGAAGACTTTTCTTGTTCTCGTTAAAAAATTTTGTATCCTTCCTTTACATACAGTTCTGACAAGCTGGTTTTCTAATTCATAGACCTTTCCAGTGGTGTAGTGGTGTGCTACTGGGGTGTGGGGATGGTAGGGAGAAGCCCTGGTTTGTATAGTTTGCCAGTTTCCTTGGTGTAAGTTCTCCACCATGGCTGATTTCAGGCTACTAATTTGAAGTCACTTAATGTGGAGATGGGAAGAGGATGCATGGAGATGCACACAACTGTCTCTCGCAGGCTGTACAAACTGACTCAGCATACCATCTATTTTAGCACTAAGTGTTTAGAAAGGGACAAGGCTGCTGGAAGGAGGCAGTAAAGAGAAAAACTTTAAAATGTAGAAAGCAGTCAGAAACTTAGAAAAAGTTGAGAGGCGGGCCTTCTGTTGAAGAAAGTTTGAGTAAAAGTATGTCTACTCTCTTCCTTGAAACTGCTGATATGTCAAAAATAATTAAAAATAGGGAACTAATCTTCATTAAAGTGTTGTTAGTTGCCATTGAGTTGGCTCCAACTCATGGTGACCCCTTGTATAACAGAAGGAAATGTTGCCTAGTCCTGCAGCATCTTCATGATCCTTGATGTGTTTGAGTCCATTGTTGCTGCCATTGTGTCAGTCCATCTCATTGAGGGTTTCCCTCACTTTTGCTGGCCCTCCACTTTACCAAACATTATGTCCTTCTCCTGCAATAAGTCACTCCTGATGACGCATCCAGAGTCTGTGAGTTGAAGTCTTGAACAACATTCTGTGATCCATAGGGTTTTATTGGGTAATTTTCGGAAGTAGGTAGCCAGACCTTTCTTCCTAGTCATTCTTAGTCTGGAAGCTCTGCTGAAACTTGCTGATATGTGAAATAGTGGTGGCATAGCTTCCAGCGTCATAGTAACATGCAAGCTACCACAGTAGTACAAACTGACAGACGGGTGGCGGTCATTAAAAGTAGGACATGGCAAAACCCCAAACATTAAGACTGAAGATTATGTGCCAAATTTAGTGATATTTCGAGAAAATCTGAGGAAGATAAAAGTACGCCTTTCTAGAGGTGTATGAGCAGGTGGAGTTCTGTGAGGCCAAAGCAGAGAGACCTTATTTGGAACAGAGAGTCTGGAGGCACAGGTGGGTCCCTGTAAATGCAGAGCATGCACCTGATTTCGTGTTTTCTTTTATTTCTAGATTTTGCAGTGCCTGCCATGTTTTCTTTTTTAAATTTTATTTTTATAACTTAAAGTTTTATACTGTATTTTTTATTTTTGTGGTACTAAATTATTACTAATGCAATAATAGAACTAAACCATATGTTTATAGATTTATCAATTTTGGACAGTCTGTTGACTCCTAGATATGAAAATTTTAAATAATAACAATTCATATTTCTTCCCATTTCCCCTCCAACCTCTTAATTTTGTTACCTATTTTTTTTAAATTAAGATTTGTAACATTTTCATAACAGTCTGTACACCAAAATTGTTTGGCTTCCATTTCATATTTAAATAATGTTGTAAAAACCAGAACAAAAGGAAATATCAAACCAGGAAGCATAACAAAATGAGGTAATAGAATTAAACCTGGTTAGTAGAAACTGTGAATGTATATGGAATAAACCCATTCATTGAAAGGAAGCTGTATTTTAAATATAGAACCTTAATGGCACAATGGTTAAGTGCTGGGCTGCTAACCAAAAGGTTTGGCGGTTCAAATCCACCAGCTGCTAAGAGAGAGAAAAGACCTGCTCCCATTAAGACTATAGCCTAGGAAACCCTATGGGGGTACTTCTGCTCTGTCCTATAAGGTCACTATGAGTCGTCACACACAACAGCAACAACGTATTTTGAATATAAAAGCGTCATCTAAAACAAAGTGATTACAGGCAAATGTAAACTAAAATTCAGCGGTGGTTGTAATTAATATGAAATATTAATTAATACAGACACTTTTACTTCTGACGTTATGCTTTCTGTGTTGTGAACTTTTTCAAAACCTATTACTTTCATTTTTAAGATGCCTCAGCTTATATCCATTCATTGTAATGAGACAGAGATGTCTTTTTCATGCTAATAATGACCCTCTTTAGCTCACTATTTTCATCATATGGTAGGACCTCAGTCAATACTTGCTGAATGAACATCTCAAGATATCACAGTATTATGATAGTATATTTGCCCAGACCTTTAGAGTTTGTTTTCCATTTGATTCTCACATACCCCTGTGCAAGTTTCCTGGGTGGGGCAAGCAGGTTGCGGCTGGCTGCTAACCTAAAGATGGGCGGTTTGAACCCACCCAGTGGCTACATGGAAGAAAGGCCTGCAAACCACTTCTGTAAAGATTACAGCCAAGAAAACCAGATTGAGCAGTTCTACTCTGTAACACATGGGGCTGCCATGGGTTGGAACCGACTCGATGGCAGCAGGTCTGGTTTGTTCTTTTGGTACCCTGGTGAGGGAAGTGGTTTTATCGACGAAGAAACTAAGACCCAGGGAAATTAAGCTATTTGCCCAACATCACAGCATCCTATGTCTTCAAAATGTTGTGAAACATTTTTCTCAACTTATCAATAGTGCTGTCTTCAGTAAAATGAATATATTATGAAGTAATGGCATAATTTTTCAATTATATTAAATGTCTTCTGATTAGAAGGATTCGAGGAATATAATTTATTTTGAAAAGATTTTAATCTTGTGAGGGATCTGATTTGGAAAAAATAACTCGCGTGGGTGGAGTAGTTTGTTTTCAGGGTGGGGTGGATAAATGAGAAGGCGGTACACACTTGACTAAATCATTTCTGTGGAGCAGCTGTGAACCACAACTGCAGTCTCTCCACAAAATTCACTTCTTATATAAACGAGAACAATAGACTGGCCAGGGATAGCTACAGATGTGGGACTTCAGGACTCTAGGATTTGGGATTAATGGAAGCATTTGCAGTGAGAGTCAGGTTTTATACACAGTTTACTGGAGGTTCTTGGCTCAATTTCTTCCTCTTACGTCCACCTGCATAAAAATGGTTGAAATATGCACATACGGATCCAAGAGGTAGTGTGCTTGGGTAGTGTTTCTGATGGTTACTCCTGGATCGGTGTCAGTATTTTGGCTTGGATGCCTACTTTTAGGATAAATCGGCTGAATGTTAATCTCTGAGTGCTGGCTTTTAGCTTTTAAGGGCCAACGGGTGATGGCAGTAACCATATATCCACTACCGCAACTGCAGAGGATCAAAACAAAATGTCCAGCTTCTTGAGGGTAGATACCATGCTGTCCCTCTTATTTTCTAGCATAATGAAAGGACTGTAGTAGATGTCCATTAAATAAATACTTGTACAATCTGTTTCCATTCCACATGCTTCATTTGGAAAACAGGTTTAGCTTTATTATGCTGAGGAATCTAGAAATTGATCACACTGTGATTTCAGAAATATTAATGAAAATTGGGGCAAATGAGGAACCTAATGGTTTAATGAGTTGTCTGAGTGCTTTGAAAACTTTACAATATCAGATTTGTTGATTAAAACCGGCAAGTGGAATCTAGAGTTTATTAGCATTTCCTAAGTCTGTCCCGTGATGTACAATTCCCTTAGGATGCTCCTCAAAGAAAGGATCTTATGGTTAAATAAGTATGGGAAACAATACATAAAATACTTCTTCTTATAGATTCATGGCAGATATGAGCATAGTAAAAACCTGGAGAAATCCTGTGATATGGCATTCCATTTAAACTTACGTAGTTGATCATCCTAAAACTTGACCCTGGAACCTTATTTTGCAGAGCAGTGACTTTATGTTCTCTGGCATATTTTGGGAAATGCTGAATTTTGTACTGGAATTCTAATACTCAAGATGGGTAAATCAGAGAATTTGTAGGTGTGTGTGTGTGTGTGTGTGTGTGTATGAGAGAGAGAAAAAAGAGAGAGATAGTGTTCTAATTTGATGTAGAATTAAAATCCTGTTGAGGTATAGTTATAAGATAAAATTCAACTTTTTATTATCCATGCACGGAAGATAATCTCCAAATCTCAGTTAGTGTTTATTTTTCCTTACATCAGAGTGACTAGTAACTTTAAAAAAATACTTCCTTTCTTGAACTCTGAAGATTCTATAAAGGCGAAAAATAGGCAAAAGGTGACAACCGTGTAAGGAGGCTGAAAAAAGGTTTTTCAGCAGCTTATAACCAAGTTACTGCATTTCCTGAACTGTGGGGCAATCAGTTGTGATTTCTTTTTGGTTTATATCGAACTTTTTGTATTTATTACAGAAAAACCAAGGATTTGTTTTCGGGGAGAGTTTAGGTATCAAATTCAAAATTTACTCTCCCTATTGATAAACACTCACTCTGCGATCAAGTGACAGTTGCTGTGATATTCGGGCCTCTTCTTCCCAGACTGTGTTACTCGGCAGTATGCCTGTAAAAAGCAATTGCTGTATTTGTTGTTCTGCTTAGAAAGGGAAAAAGAGTCTCCCTCGGCATTTTCTGCCTGGAGAATTTGTTGTGGCTGTGGGCATTCTTTGCCCAACCTCTCACTTCATGGCCAAGGGGTGGGACTTTGGGTTAGAGAACCAGTGTTGTCACCGGTGCTGGCTGCATGGGCTGGTTCCTCCTGAGTCTCTTGCCCCCTCCTCCCCTCCTGGAAAGAGTGAGGCTTATCTAAGAACTGCGATTGCCCCAGGACTTCACAGTCTGCATCAGGCGTGTGCTCGGGAGCCTGTTGTGACTGGGTGAAGTTTAAATCTTACTCACTCCTTTCAGGTAAGAGAGCAATACTGAAAAATGGCTTCATGAGTAGAAGATTTACCAAGGGGAGCAGTTTTGATAAGTTTATGGTTTTTATAGCTTGTGGAAGGACTTATCACAATTTTATTTTTGTGGTCACTGAAGGTAAGCAGGGTTTAGCTACCTGCAGTGGTAGTAAAGAAAATTCTTCTCTGTCTTTGAATTGCTTGGACCATCCAAACTTTTCGCGAAGGTTATTTTATTTACTGATTATTGATTTTTTTTTCTTTAGATGTTCTCATAAGAGAAAAATCTAAGGCAAAATTAAGCAGACAGTATGTGTTAGATAACTATCAGTTTGTAGTAATTCTGGCATTAATTAGATATGGATTTGTTTATTTAATGTCTCTTTTATACAATTTTCCTAAACCTAATTTACAGCTCAAGTAGATTTTCAATGAGTAATTTATTGGTATGACTTGATGGACTGTTAGGATTGTGTGGGTGTCATTTAGCACTTTCCATATTTTAAAAAATTAACCAGTCTCTTGATACTACATTCGGTGAATACGTAAAATGTAATACAATACAGCACAGAGGTTGTTAAACATTCTTCCATCCTGTGTGAATTATTACAAAAAGCCAATTCATTTACGTGTGTATTTCATAATCATTAATGAAAATATGGGGCATATTTCAACATTTTCTGTTTTGAATGCCACTTTTTTTGTTCAATGATATCAAGACAGGCAAAATTATTATTTAAAAAAAACGTCTTTTGTAAAACAAAAAGTCAAATTCATAAAAAGAGACTCATACTTACTAGCCTGAAAGAGACTGGAGGAACGCCCGAGACTGTGTCCCTAAGACACCCCTCTGACTTGGAACTTTCCCAGAAACTACCTTCCAACCAAGCAATAGACAGGCCCATAAAATAAACAGTACCACCTGAAAAGAACGTGCTCCATCCATAGAACAAATAATTATATGAAACCAAAAGGGCAACATTTGCCCAAAAGTAAAGATGAGAAGGCAGGAAGGGGTAGGAAAATTGGATGACAGGAAATAGGGAACCCAGGGCGAAAATGGGGAGAGTGCTGACATAGTGTAGGGATTGCAACCAATATCATAGAATACTTTGTGTACAGTTTGTTGAACGAGAAACCAATTTGCTCTGTAAACTTCCACCTGTAACACAATAAAATATTTTTAAAGTATTTTTTCCTAAATAAGAAGTTAGAATGAAAATATACTTTGTATTTACCCGTTGTCTTGGAAAGTCAGACATGTAAAATTCATTCCTGCAATAAGAGAGTGGAAATTAATAACTTTGAAAGTAGGTTTTTATATGCAGTAATTGTATTTTTAAAAACCGTTTTTCTTGTAATTGCACATTATCATGGACAAAAAGTGATGCTGAAGTATGAAACTTGGGGTTAGTACAGAATAATTGGCTTCAGAAAACTATTTCGTTGGTTACTTTGTGTACTTTTTTTGTGTGCTTTGTTTTTTCAATTAGGAGTATCTTTAAAAACATATGTAATTATGAAAGAAAAGATGAAATCTTTAGTTTGTTTGAACCATGACTAGCCACAGATAACTAGCTGAGGATAAAACAGTCTTTGTTATCGTGATTGAAGTAAACAAAACACAATCATTAAAGCAGACTTCTTTTTAAGAGATATATAGGTGAATAAAATGCAACATTCGGTGGCTATTTTTAAGGACGAGTGAAGAACTTTTATAGCTGTCTCTTACAGCTGAAACAGGGCAGTGGCTGAGAACTTGACAGTTACCTGTTGGAGAAACATTTTATACACTTTTTCACTTTTTAAAGAGTGATTACATGTAAGGCGACCCACTGTCCAAAGATATATACAGAATATTTCTAGAGACTTCGGAAGATATAAAATTGTTCAGAAATTTCAAAACATGTTCAACCGTGTGTTATTTTTATAGACTTTCCAGGGACTTCCAGACTAGATGCAGTTCTCTTACACAGGTGGAGGCTAGGGCTGGAGCATTGCAGAGAGGAAGCAGTTGTCAATGAAGGTGTGTACAGGAGACGAGGTGTGCAGGGCTTAATATTGCCTGTTTACATGTACCAATAAATGGTTTGTGCCCAACTATTAACCTAAAGGTTAGCAATTCAAACCCACCCAGCAGCACCATGGAAGAAAGGCCTGGCGATCTGCTTCCATAAAGATTACAGCTAAGAAAAACCCTATGGAGCAGTTCTACTGTGCAACACATGGGGTCACCATCGTTGGAACAGTCTCGAAGGCAGTGGGTTAGATTTTTGGTTATCCTCTTCGACAATAAAGCTGTTGTTGAGAAAACTTCTATGGAGGATTGGTTTGCAGGCTTATTGTCAGATCACTCCAGCACTTCTCAAACTTGACTGCATGTATGAATCATTCGGGATCTTGCTGAACCGTAGATTCTAACACAGTGGGTCTGGGGTGAGACCTGAGATTCTGCAGCTCCAAAAAGCTCCTGTGTGCTGCCGATGCTGCTGTTAGTTCAGGGACCACACTTGGACTCATGAGGTGCTACACAATATCAAATAGCAGCTCAGATGATTACTTTTAACTTAATAGACATTGTCTTGTCAGTACTAGGCAATCAGTTTGTGAAGCAAATGACTGAAAATGTGATTGAGGTGAATGGACTAGCTGTAGACACCAGCCCCTTAATAGATATAACTGATGATGTGTGGCCCACTGTCTTCTCTGCAAGGAATGGACCATACTGCAACCTCTGACTAGCGTCCCTTGGCAGTTCTATTCCAGGACTCATTATTGCTGACAGCCCTGCCTCTTGCTGTTCAGGACAAATCTCCTTTTGCATTGCCACAAGCTACCACCCTCCTCTGTCTGCCATCAATTTCTAGCAAACAGCGGCATGTTCTGTGTGTGAGGTTTGATTTTTGTTGTGCACCTGAGCTTTCTATGGCATCTTCTGCCCAACCTGACTTGCAGGTGCCCCACTTCAGCTCACTGTGGATTTAAATATAGAAATTTTATCTGTGGGGAGCTGCTGCTTTTCCTTTTCACTTGACACACAATGTTCCAATGTAATCAACCAGTTCTGGGCAGTTGATTTTTTTAGATCGTCCAAGTCTCAGCTTGTTACATTTGTGCTTTGAGTTTTCAACTTAAATATTCCCCCAGGGTTCTCGACACCATGTGGACTCTGGAAGGGGAAGAAGTGGGCAGTGGGGTGAGGGTATGCTGCTCTGAACTCTTGAACAATTCCTTTCCCGTTATATTTTCTTCTCCAACATTTTATTATTAAAATTTCAAACATATGGCAATTTGAAAGAGTGTCACAATGAACAGCTGTATATTCACCACCATCTCTTAACCCATTTTAGTTTTGATGCATTTCAAAATAAACGCAGGCATCCATTTGCATATTTCAGCATGCTTATGGTTAACTATTGCTCAATATTTTTGACAGTTTTTAAATGAAACACACACATCTTAATTGTACATTAGGTCAAGCTTAGACAAATGCATGCATCTGTGTAACCCAGTCCCTGTCAAGATACAGGACATTAGCATCATCCCTCCTGCCCAAATGGATTGCAAATAAGCGATTTATGATTAATTTGTTTCTTCATACTGCACTTTGATCAGTGTTATTGCATGCAAGTTATTTTCATACGTAGAAATATGTATTGTACAACACTTTCTAAGAAGTTGGCATTTAATGGATTTGAAGTAACTTTTGGTGTTCTTATTTCTGTCAGAATTAAAGTTTTACCAACAGTAACTTAGAATATCTGGTTTTTACTTGCCAGTGATTTTATTGATTCTTAATGGCATTTTACAAAATGGTTGCTGAGGTAATAGAAATAGGGAGGCTGAGACCTGGAGGATACCATGTTCGGAGAGGTTATTTGGGCCAACACACCTGGTCTCTCTGGATACAGAAAAATCTCTCTTTGAGGACAGCTGTCTGTTTCCTGAGGAGATTGTTATCGAAGGGTGAGTCATACTCATCTCATAATTTAACCTGAAATAAATATTGGTTCACACTACTTTTTCAGAAACAGAAAGCTCTAGTTGTGTGATAATCTTAATTCTTGACATGCTACGTCTGGGTGCAGTGATTGTGTCAGCCTTATGTTCAAGTGCTCTGCAGAAGACTGAGACTCTTTCGAATCTGCCCTGATGTGGACCCAGCATACCAAAAAAACTCATCGCTTTTGAATCAATTCCGACTCATAGCAACCCTGTAGGGCAGAGTGGAACTGCCCCATAGGATTTCCAAGGAGTGGCTGGTGGATTTGAACTGCCGACCTTTTGGTTAGCAGCTCACTGTCTAACCACTACACCAGCAGGGCTCCTTGTGGACCTCTAGAACTGTATAAAACCTCAACTAACAACAGAGCAACTTGCTTGAAACACCAGGCTCTCAGAATGACCCTATAGCAAGAAAGCAAAATTATCCCACAGATTCTTTGGTCACAAAGAAGCAAGTTTTGTGTGTGTGTGTGTGTTTTACTATGTAGCAAGAAACAAGCATAGCAGAAAGAATATGGTCAAAAGGAATGAGTTAGATCAGCACCATGAAGTTGTTCAGAGGCCAGAGTGCTTAAGCTGAGTTCTTTGACCGTGCCCAAAACATCCCATTTCCCATTTGCTCATTTTCACCAGTCACTTCAGCACACTTAAGGAGAATATGAGACTTACCTTCTGAAAACCCACACAGTTATTCACGCATAGACATATTTTGCTTTTTCGGTGAATACTGAATTTCAAGCAGAGCGCTTATTCAGATATTTCCAATGAGAAAAAATTCATAGTGTATAACTTGGAGTTAGAGATATTATATGGTCTTTCATTGTTGTCCTCTGGAATACTGTATAAGGATTTGTAGTGATTTTTAAAAGGTATGTCATTTAATAGAAGGTTACTGTTATCTTGCCCGTAAAGGAATGTAGGCAAATGTCACAACAGTTTTTGAAAACATAGATTGTGATCCTTAGAATCAAATTGAACAAGTATTTAACAGTTACCTATTCAAAAATTAAACCCAGAGATTGGCTAGATTTTCTTGGGTTAATGAAGAGTTAACTAATTACAAAACCTGTTGCCGTCTAGTTGATTCTGACTTGTAGTGACACCATAGGACAGAATTAGAACTGCATCACAGTGTTTCCAAGGCTGTAATCTTTACTGAAGCAGATTGCCACATCTTTCTCCCGTGGAGTGGCTGGTGAGTTTGAACCGCAGACCTTTTGGTTAGCAGCTGAGCACTGACCTACTGTGCCACCAAGGACTATAAGCCAGCAAAAAATATTCCCTACATGCATGTTTATTCTGTTTTTGCTTTCCAAGTTGATAAATTTATAGTTGTTTTTGTCTGAGGATAACAAAATTTTTGCAAACACTTGCTGAAGTCAGTTCTGATAAAATAATTCAGAGAACATGTTTTAAGAAAAATAAATTCAGGTCATAAATCTAAACAGTTTTCTATTAGGTAAAAATAATATCTGAGACTTTTACATATTTAAATATTTCATCTTACGATGTAATTGGAGGTGCCAGAGGCACATATCTGCATTTATTTGCATAACTGTGTATTATGTAATATAAAGGAAAGAACTGTGGGAATGATCACTATTTTTCCCCCTTATAATTTTAAGCCCCAATGGAATAGGAAAAAAAATCAATTTTCTCCTACCATATCTGGGGCTATAGAAGGCTTCAACTTGTTGTAAATTCATCAGATACCAAAGGGCCCATCACTTATGCAGGTTTTATTATATTTTTAGCTTCAATTAAAAATTTACGATTCCAGGCCAGGAGAGGAATCACCAAGTCAATTCTCTGTTGAGTAGAATATCTTACCCTTTTTCTACATGCATTCTCCCTATCCTTGAAGGTTCAACATAAAACCTTAACCATTCTGAAGCTTTTCTACTGCTGTAATGCCAAGTCTCTGCCAATTTTTCCCTTTCTTGAATACATATTATATTTACTTTAAACCTTTTGGGATTATTCTTCAGTGCAGATAAAGACTGTTAATTACTCTCTAATTATTTTACATATTGGCATTGTCTTCCCAGTGACACTGTAAATCATCCTGGGCAAGAACTCTCTCTTACACTTCTTTTACATTTCCTACCATTCCTCGTTTGACAGCTGTGGTGGTTCAGTGCTAGAATTCTCACCTTCTATGTGGGTGACATGGGTTTGATTTCCCACCGGCGCACCTCACATGCAGCCACCACTCATCTGTCAGTGGAGGCTTGCGTGTTGCAGTGATGCTGAACAGGTTTTAGTGGAGCTTCTAGACTAAGATGGACGAGGAAGAAAGGGCTAGCCATCTACTGAAAAGCAGCCAGTGAAAGCCCTGTATATCACAATGGTCTGATCCCTTTGTGCATTTGGTCATCTTGAGTTGGGAGCCGACTGGACAGCAGCTAACAACAACCATCTTTCCTTGTTTAGTGTTTTAAATATTGGTTTATCCATCCTTTCTCCATAGCCTAGATGCATTACACGATTGAACCTGTCCAATAAAGAAAGTAAAGGGCAAACAGTCAATGTTGTGGTCTTGCTTTATTTGTTTATTTGCTTTATTTGTCCTGCACACTGTTACTAATTGCCAACTTTAAAAGTACCAGGCAATTTCACATTAAAACAAAAGATAAAGATGCAGACAGATCTTCGACATTTCCTAACAAATTAGAAGATCTGGCAGAACCCAGGCCCATGCCCTCTCCTTTAGGGGAGGCACATGCTCTCCAATTCAATCCAGCATGCTAAGGCACCTGTATTAGTTTCTTGTTGCTGCTGTAACAAATTACCATAAATGTTGATGATTAAAACAACACGAATTTATTATCTTGCGGTTCTGGAGGTCATAAGTCTGCAAGGCTGTGCTCCTTCTGGAGGCTCTGAGTGAGAATCTGTTCCTTGCCTTTTCCAGCTTCTAGAGACTGCCTGCATTCCTTGGCCCATGGCTGCATCACTCTAACTTTGGCTTCCACTGTCACATCACCTTCTCTGACCTTCCTGCTCTCCTCTTCCATTTGTTAAGGACCTTGTGATTACACTGGGCCTACCCACGTAATCTAGGATAATCATCCCATCTCAAGAGCCTTGATTTAATTGCATCTGCAAAGATCCTGTTGCCGTGTAAGTTTCTGGGGATTAGGACAAGGTATCTTTGGAGGAGGAGCCTTGGTGGTGCAGGGTGCCCTTCTGCGTGAAAAAGAGGTGGCAGTCTGCTCCCGTAAAGATTTACAGCTTTGGAAACACTATGGGGCAGTTTTACTCTGTCCTATAGGGTTGCTCGGAGCACTGGTGGTGCAGTGGTTAAGAGCTATGGCTGCTAACCAAAAGGTCGGCAGTTTGAATCCACCAGCCACTCCCTGGAAACCCTGTGGGGCAGTTCTACTCCGTCCTGTAGGGTTGCTATATCGCTATGAGTTGGAATCGATTTGATGGCAGTGGGTTTGGTTTTTGGTTTTATCTTTAGGGGTCAGTATTCGCCTACCATAACCCTCAAGTCCCTCATCATTATACATCTGACCTGTTCAGGCTGTGACCTGTATGGTGTTGAACAACTCAAACTGATTTCTATTTCCATGGAATTGCATATTTACCTAAGTACGTAGGATGGGAATATTTTTAAAATTGATCCCCTACTTTACAAATTGTCATATATTAGTATATCTTGTTTGCTAAACAATGAATTAAATGATTTTAAAAAATAAACAGCTCCTTCTTCTCCCTTAGCTTGGCTTTTTTTCCCCCTACCTTATCTAACATTATATTTCAAGACCTTTTTACATTATTGTGTTTTTTGTTTGTTTGTTTTTTCTATATAAACTTCCTTCTCATTAAACCACTTCTTCCTTCCTTAGTCCCTTGAATAGTAATCTCTTTAAACTCTAATTATTTTCCTTGGAGAATTTCTGGTTCTACTGTGATTTGTGTTTTTCTTCCTATTTGTCTACTTTTTAATGTAATTTCTTCAACTTCACCCTCTAGTCTTTCCCTGTCGTGTCTTTTTCATCTGACAATAGAAAATGATGTACATTTTGAACTTGTGACTCAGTCATTTATTACAAGAACATAGTATAATATTCACTTTTGCTGATAAGAGAGTGGCAAAATTAATGTCAAGAATACAAAAGCTACTTGATAACCTAAGAATTGAGAAAAGCTCATTTATACACAAGGATGCCTGAAGAAGTAGGAACAATTTGTCCATCTTTTCTTCTGAGGAATCATGGTTTTTTCTTGATATATTTTTTTGCATCCTTTGAGTTTTAGTTTGTTTGTATCTTTAAGTCTAAGGTGTGTCTCTTGTGGGCAGCATATAGATGTATCGTGTTTTTTTTAATCCAATATGCCACTCTCTCTTTATTGGTGTGTTTAGTCCATTTACATTCAGCATAATTATTGATAGGTATGAGTTTAGTGCTGTCATTTTGATGTCTTTTTTTGACTGTTGTGCACAGTTTCTTTGTTCTGCTTAATTTTCTGTGCTGAGTAGTTTTCCTTTATGTATTTTCTTTTCATGTTTTTCATTGTTGTTGATTTTGTGTTTGCTGAGTCTTTATATTTTTCTAGTTTTTTATTTTGACTTGTAGGATTGTTAGTTTCCTTTGTGGTTACTTTAATACTTACCCCTATTTTTCTAAGTTTAAACCAGTCTTTTATTTCTTCCTCTCCATATGAAAAATCTATGTCTACATTTTTTAAGTCCCTCTTTTTGGTTTTAATATTGTCATCTTTTATATATTGGCATCTGTTTCCGTATTTTCAGTGTTTTAGCTTTGGTTTACTTTTGTAACTTCCCTATCTGGGTTGATATCTGGTTGCTCTGTCCTGTGTTCTACTCTTGGGTTGTTATCTGATGTTACTGATTTTCTAACTGGAGGACTCCCTTTAGTACTTCTTGTAATTTTGTTTGGTTTTTGCACATTCCCTAAACTTCTGTTTATCTGGAAAGGCCCTAATTTCGCCATCATATTTGAGAGACAGTTTTGCTGGATATGTAATTCTTGGCTGGCAGTTTTTTTCCTGCAAGGCTTTATATATGCCATCCCATTGCCTTCTTGCCTGCATGATTTTTGCTGAATAGTCCGAGTTTATTCTTATTGACTCTCCTTTGTAGATGACTTTTTGTTTATCCCTAGATGCTCTTAAAATTCTCTCTTTATCTTTGGTTTTGGCAAGTTTGATTATAATATGTCTTGGTGACTTTCTTTTGGGATCTACCTTACGTGGAGTTCGATGAGCATCTTGGATAGATATCTTGTCTTTCACGATATCAGGGAAGTTTTCTGTCAATAAATTTTCAGCAATTCTCTCTGTATTTTCTGTTATCCCCCCAGTTCTGATACTCCAATCACTCATAAGTTATTCCTCTTGATAGAGTCCC